>NC_142110.1:707500-752500 GCF_056152115.1 Neolamprologus brichardi | reverse complement strand
TGTGTGTGTGTGACTGAGTGTGTGTGTGTGTGTGACTGTGAGTGAGTGTGTGAGTGTGTGTACTTGCAAGCGAGCACGTGTGTGTTGAAGTTCCCAGGGACTCTCTGTCTTACCTGCACCTTTGTTTCTGCTTAGTCTAACAGCACAAAGCAGACAAAGTAGGATTTGTGTGTGTGTGTGTGTGTGTGTGTGTGTGTGTGTGTGTGTGTGTGTGTGTGTGTGTGTGTGTGTGTGTGTAGTCATCCTAGCAGGCTGAAGCAGCAGAGAGACAGTGGAAGTGGTTCCTTTGTGTATTTTGTATGTGTTTGTGCATGAGTGATCACTGTGTGCTGTGAATGGATAAGTAGAGCCTCTGGTTCCTCTCTGTGGCTCCTTCTCTCTCTCCTTCGTCTCCTTCTCTCTCTCCTTCGTCTCCTTCTCTTTTATTGCTTCTTCCCTTCCTCTCGTTCGCGTTTACACCCTCCTTTTGTCATTTCCTTCTCTCGCTTTCGATCCAGCTTTGGTGTTTGTGTAGCTGCATACCTCCTCTTCCTTTCCCAACCCTCCACAGACTTGGACTTTCAGTGCAAGAATTTGTGAGGTTGAAATGTCTCACATGTGCAGGGATGACTGCGAGTGCGGAAAAGTGCAATTTTCCATTTTTAGCCGCTTTCACTTTCCTCTGGTAGCTTTCACTAATAATTCTTTATCCTGTGCAGTTTGTCTGCATGTGTGTGATGTGCTCACATGTTTGCTTGATCGCGCTGACGAGTCTCCTGTGTTCCTTCTGTTACAGAAGAAGACCTACCAGTGTATTAAATGCCAAATGACGTTCGAGACAGAAAGAGAGATCCAGATCCACGTCGCCAATCACATGATCGGTGAGTGAGGCGCTTTTCTTTTCTGTGTGCGTGACTTCAGAGTTTGTGTGAACCCAGCCGTTGTGAATGTGTGATGGAAGCATGGAAACACAAGCATGCACTCACATGGACACAGAGGTGTGAGACGGTGGGCTGTGAGGAGGAACTGAGGAACAGCCACGACTGTAGATCGAACTTTGAATCATCGTAATCTCAAAGCTGACTCAAACGTGCTACGAGTGATTAAACCTTTATATGATGATGCAGGTCATAGGTGATGTTTTTAGGTTTGGACAGGATGGCCGACACCAACGAACATCCACGTTTGTCTGCACGAGCGCGCCGCTGCAAAGGTCGTACGGTGTGTGTTTAACTCCTGACTCTGGTTCTTTTGTGAGATTCCCATTTTCTCCCCTTTCTGCTAATTTGCTGCCTTAGCATCTCTGTCGTCATGGAGATTAACGAGGTGGATCTGTGGGTTGATCTGCAGCCCACACACTCGGCCCTCGCCAGACCTGAGAGTGTGTGTGTGTGTGTGTGTGTGTGTGTGTGTGTGTGTGTGTGTGTGTGTGGAGAACAGAGGCTCAAACATCAGCACAGCTGGAATAACTTTTGCTTCACTAGTGTGTGGCCCCGCCCCCACTTGCTGCCACAGCTGCAGCGTCCACGTCTTATACCTGCCGTCCGTCTTCTTTGCTCGTCACCACCTGACCGTTATCCTGGCCCTCCTCCTCCTCCCCCCGCGTTCACCTCCCCCCGTTTGTCCTCCTTCCAGCGCTCGCCACTTTCCTCCTGATCTTCCACTCTGGCGTCTAACTCGTCGTTCTCTCTGCAGCGCGCACATCCCTGCACAGTGGTGGCAGTTTTGGGTTAATTAACGTGCTAATTGTGTGAAAAGCGCAGATTAATTATGAAATTGAGGCAGATTATTTTTAAGCGCCTGCCCAGTTCCTCTTACATTTCCTGCAGCCCTTTCCTCCCCCGCTCTCCAACGAAGACGATCTTATTTAGTCTGAAAGCGCCGATGAAGAGAAAGTGAGCAGATGCTCAGCTTCACGCATCGTCTTCCTCGTCTCCACCGCAGATCGTTTCCTTCTCTCGGTCGCCGCTGCACGCATCGAGTTTACAGTGATAAATAAAGCGAGATGAATGCAGGTCGTGATTGGCTGAAGCTTCTCAGACTCAGCTGTGACGTGTTGATGTAAAATTTTCACATTTTCCTTCATCACACAGGTTTGTGTCACTTCCTGTCGTCCCCGCTCAGTGTGACACAGGCGGGACTTTTCACGTTTAAATTGTGCTGTTTGAATGTTTATGGCCTCTGATTCTGACGGTTACGCTCATGCACGTGCTCAGACTGTGCACTGATGAGGGGGCAGCAGCGACTGTGTCACTCAGTGAGTGTTGGAGTGTTTAACAGTCGTATCAGGCGTAATCAGCTCTCACATTCAGGAACTCCGACACTCAGATTGTCACGCAGCTCGACCGCCTCAGCCTGTTGCACGTCTGCTGCACGTCTGCTGCACGTCTGCTGCACGTCTGCTGCACGTGTGCGTGTCACAGAAAGTCTAACAATGTAAAGTCCGAGTGAAACAGTGAAGCTGCGATCGGCCGATTCAGTGTTTTTACGCTGACAGTTGTGACTGTTTGAAGGGAACGGGCCACTTCCTGCCGGCTAACTCGGTCCAGTAATGTGATTGTCACATCGCTCCGTGGGTAATACACGGTGCGCCCCACGGTCCTGTTAATTACGCTGTCAGGAAGAGAAAGAGACACAACACACAGGCAGACGGAGGGAGAGAGGGTCAAAGTGGGAAGTCTAGAGAGGAATCCCTGCAGCTCCGAGGAAAATGTTTACAAGCAGGAACGCCGCTCGTGTCTGGGCCCAAAAACAGCTCAGGTGACATATTTACTCCTCAGTTTACTGAAAAACAACATTGGTGCATAAAGTCTTCATGCTCAGTCATCCAGGTAAGTAAATCCACAAAAGTTGATCCTGTTCATCTGGACGTCATCAGGTGACGTCTTCAGTCTCAGCTGCAGGTTTCAACCTTATAAACAGGACATTTGTATAATGACTGAAACCAGCAGCACTGAAGGAACAATGGGCTGGGAGGTCAGTTCTTTAATCCAACCACTGGAACCTGCAGTCAGCTGAGACTGAAGACGTCACCTGATGACGTCCAGATGAACAGAAACGTTTTCACATTAAGACCTTTTTAGATTCAGGAAACATGTCGGTGTTTGTCTCGTATCATCAGGTCAGATGGTCAGCGTGCTGCTATTCAGAGAAAGGTTATTGATTATATTAGAACAGATCTATATCATAACTGTTTATTAGGGGTGGGGAAAAATGGATACTGTGTAGCATGGTGATATTTTGTTTGCTAATAATGTATGGATACAGGGACAGCAGAAATCGATACTTTGTTACAAAAAGGTTTTTGTGCTCTGACTTCAGAGCATGTTGATCCTTTTTCTGAGCAAGAATCCTGACATTCCTTCACTGTCCAAATGTGTTTAATAAACATGACAGTTTACTTATTTTAATTTAAGACATGTTTTATTTGAATTAAGTTTAAAACTTTTTTATTTAATGTAAAATTATATTTTGTTTTAATTTACTTTCAAATTCTTCAGTTGCTGAAGGGGCTGCATAGTTTTCATAAACTGCATAGTTCAGAATAGCTATAATTGTACCAGATGGTTGATTCAGTTAAGTTGGACTAGACTGTAATACAAACCGTTCAGTTTGTCAACAATCAAACTGAAATGAGAGAAAGACTGAGTGTGAGACTTTGATATTAGAGAAAATGAATATTGATAAAGTTTACCTTTATGTACAGAATCTGAATATCACAAAATATTTTAAAAAATTGCAATAATATCGTATCGTGCGTTAAGTATTGTGATAATATCGTATCGTGGGATGTATGGTGATTCCCACCTCTACTGGTTATGTTCTCTGGTTTGTACAAAGAGTTTTCAAAGATGAGTTTTTTGAGGCTCGACTCGACGGCGGCTTGTTTCTGTGTCATTTCTAAATGACTGGTTCAAAGGCTTCATAAAGACATCGCTGCATTATTCACGTTAGTAATGATGCTAAACCTGAGATTGCTGCACATGCCGGCCCGCCTGCAACACTTAATGTTACGGCTCTCAGCCCAAACGCTCAGCTGTGATGGTGCAGTCACGCCCTGTGTGTGTCCGCCAGCCTCTAACTGCACAACGTTAATTAAAACACCATGTGGTCAATGCCCTGCTCTGAAGGCAGAGAGGGAGGAGGAAACGGAGGCGCTCTAGGAGGGAAGGAGAGATCACGCAGGAAGGATGCAGGAGGCTAAAAGAAATGAACGGTTTAATTTCCTTCCTGGTTTTACTGGATCCGTGCGGACTCGTACGAGGCGTCCTCGTGCAGCAGCACGATGGTTTCTGCGGCACGATGATGTTATTATTTACTGATACGACTCATCTGGAAACCAAGAGGAAACTGTGAGCAGACACGAGCAGATATCTAGTTTACCGGCGAGGAAACGTGACGGGATCGCACCTGTGGCCGTTACAGCAACACGCCGGATTAACCTGCGAGGCCGGCTGTAAGGCTGGAGCAGTGCTTTATGCAGCTACTCAGCACAGAATAATAGTGGTGGAAATGCCCACACTTCACACTGTTTAAAGACACACATTCACACAGCCTCAGTCCATCTCCCACACACTGAGCAGAGATGGAGAGAAGAAATTGAGCTGTCCATTTCTGCCTCTGGTTCAAAGCTGCCATCAGAGACTCGAAGCCTCGGGGCAAGGACACTGTATACTAAAGCAAGCAAAGAAGAATGTGTTTACATCTGGTTTAATAATTAACATTTGACAATCTGTGCGTTTTATATCACCGAGGACAGACGTGAGAGCCGGCACGGCCTCCGACTCTGGAACGTCTTCCTGCAAGACTACAACGTCTGTGTTGCAGGTTTTTCATGCACAGTGAGGGCATATCCCACCTGTGTGTGTGTGTGTGTGTAATCACAGAGCAGAGTGTGTGTGTGTAATCACAGAGCAGGGTGTGTGTGTGTAATCACAGAGCAGGGTGTGTGTGTGTAATCACAGAGCAGTGTGTGTGTGTGTGTGTGTGTGTGTAATCACAGAGCAGGGTGTGTGTGTGTAATCACAGAGCAGGGTGTGTGCAGCTTTCCTAGTCTCCAGTGTTTCTAAGCAGGAGGAGACGAGCACATGAAAGACAAAGTGTGTTCTTGTGTTTCGGACACGCGAGGAGGCGATACGAGGAGGTTAGGACACGATGACAGAGAGGCAGAGCTCAGAGTGGTGGAGGAGCTAAAACGGAGGAATAATGCTTACAGCGAGCTCTGCTCTGCTCCGCCGCTGACAGGAAGTCTGCTTTTTGTGTTCGATGAGGCCGTTCCGAGTCATCGCCAAGACCGAGAGCGACATCGGAGCAGAGCAGCTCCTCTTTCTGATGTGCGGCTCACTCGCTTGTCTTTCTGTCGCCTCCTCTGCCTCCTTCTCATTGTATGTACATGTGTGTGTGTCTGTGTGCGTGTGTGTGTGTGTGCGCGTCTCCTCGGACTGCAGCGCAGCGACTTCTGGCAGACTGTATTGTTTTCTGCTGTGCAGCTGCACATCATGAAGAAGTTCCCTCCCTGTGTGTGTGTGTGTGTGCGTGTGTGTGTGTGTGTGTGTGTGTGTCTGTTTGTGAGTGTGTGTGTGTGCGCGCACAAATCCATTTTGTTTTCACAGAATAAAGAAGCATACACCTGTTGTCCCCGTTTGTGGTTTAGAGCAGACCGCTCATTTTGAAATGATGAATTATACCTTTAAAAGACCCCTCCCTAAACACACACACACACACACACACACACAGACACACACACACACACACACACACACACACACACACACACACACGTAAATAAGGTCCTTGACAGCGTGTTCTGAGTGTTGCATGCAGCCACTAATGCTTTACTAATCACCTCAGTCTAGATTTCACAGCATGAGCCCTCAGACACACACACAGACACACACACACACACACACAGACACAGACACACACACACACACACACACACACACAGACACACACACACACACACACACACACAGACACACACACACACACACACACACACACACAGACACACACACACACACACACACACACAGACACACACACACACACACACACACACACACACACACACACAGACACACACACACACACACATACACAGACACACACACACACACACACACACACACAGCATGTTGTCAGCCCTTTCCATTGGTACTAATCAGGGACCAGTCTCCAATTAGCATACTGTTATAATGCTCACTTTGATGTAGCTGAGTGTCCTTTTGTTTCTGTGCATCTCTGCAGTTCAGCTTTAAGCCTCAGCTAAAGTGATATTTAGCTACGTGTCACAGTGATATTTACTGGAGGCCATCAGAGCGTCCTCACATCAGTCTGCAGCTGTTTCTCTGATGTTTTCTGTGGATAGATTCACTCAGTATTTGTTGATGACGGCGAGCTCCTTTACCTTTAACGCTGCGTTTGCCTCCTCCCCACACGCTGCACGTTCACAGATAACTAATTGTGCCCATTCTCTCCTCATCCCCACCTGCCAAACGGATGGCTGTAGAAGAGCCCGCCTGTCGGCAAGGTTTGTCCCCTTTCTGTCTCCCACTATGAGCAAGGCAGCCTTACGCTGTCCCACTGCCTGCCCATCATCATGAACATCTTACTGCTTTTGAACATACAGACTAGCATCAGGGTAGAGTCACAGTCACAGTGCATGATGTGGAAGTAAAGGTGCAGCACAGACTCAGGAGTCAGTGTGCGTAATAACAGCGAGGCTGAAGCTTTGCATAGTTTCCTCACCTCAGATCTCCATTCACCCCAATCCCCGCTGCTAGCTGCATGCTTCATTGTCCTCCCTACCTCATGCACCACACACACACACACACACATGCCTTGGAGGTATCGAGTGGCCACTCACCTGGATCTAAGTGTTCCCCGTGGAGTGCGGTGGCTAATGATGCGTCCTCAGCATGAGCTTTACTTACCTGTTTACATCAATGCACCGTAATAACTGCAGCTCCCCGTATTTACATCCTTCACACTCCTGATAAACGTTGACGCACACGTCGCTGCAGCAGCATCTTAAAGCTCCCTGAATGAAGCCGGGCACATTTCAGTTAAAGCACCAGCGCGCTCACCTTTTAAGTTTGATGGTGACTTTGGGTGAAGACCATAAATAGTTTATGAAGCCCTGTGTGAACTAGGGCATTAAATAATACTGGCTTGCTTTTATTTCCTACCTGGAGGTTGCATTTATTTGGCATTTCAAACCTGCGTTCAACCTGTCTGTTCGCCTGCAGTCAAATCTGTGACGCGCTTGACTAGTAATGTCTAAGCAGCCGTCCCGCGGGCCGCGGCTGAGCCGATGTGTGTCTGTACAAACATTTCTAAGCCCCCCCTTTAACACCAGCGTGCAGACACACACACACCTATCTGTGCGTCTGTGTGTCGGTGCTGCGCGGGTCTGGTGTGGTTACTTTGTGTCACTGAAGACTTAATGAGGCGAGTAAGAAGCTTTTAGAGTCAATGGAGGTGGATAATGTGGTTGAGGGCTCACTCGTGTGTGTGTGTGTGTGTGTGTGTGTCAGCGTCTTTGCCACAGGCTAGCAGCGTTGCTGTGCTCTTCTGCCCTGCTGCACCTGCACTAATAAGATGCAGACTGCATAACCAGCATCTGAGCTGAAGGAAGTGCATCGCTGCGTGCTCCGAGAAGGCGTCCACCATTATGGTGCAAACTCCTCTTTCACACATGCTACATCCTTATATGGGCATCGTTACTTTTTTTTGCGTCTTGAAGGAAGCGGACGGCCTGTCAGAGGAGAAACGGCCTCGTTGTCTGGCTTTGATCATTTGTATCACCACCGACGAGAGTTGTTGCTCTGAAGCAGAGATGGGCAGTAACGCTTTACTTGTAACGCATTACTGTAATCCGATTACTTTTTTCAAGTAACGAGTAAAGTAAGGGATTACTATTGCAAAAACGGTAATTAGATTACCGTTACTTTCCCGTAGGAACGCTGCGTTACTGCGTTACTAAAACCGTGATTTTTTGCGAGAATGTCTCATGACAGTGACGTAAGCGAGTGCGACGTTCGTGACAACAGCTGTGTGCAGATCAACAATGGATCATATATCGAGTGCAGAGAGAGTATGAGCGTGCAGCGTTTAAAGCGTGGAAGTACTGACCTTACTTTGAGTTTGATTCCATAAAAAGTGACAAAAACATTAGTGTCCGTTGTGCGTGGGAAGAAAACTTCTTTTTACAGCGAAAAAACCCCTAAACTTCCAAACAAGCAGCGAGTAGCTACGACGTAATGGGAAACTCACAGAGAAACTCGCGGATTCTTCCACTGACCGCTGCACACCTGCACCAGGGTAAACCTCCGCCTACCCCACTCCTGCTTTACAGGTGAAAATAGAGCAACAGGACCGCTAGTCTGTGACTTTATTTATTTTCTGCTGTGTTTTACTTGCATCTATTTGAAAGACTGAGTGTAAACACACAAAATATTTTATTTTATGAGCTGGAATGTGCAGAAAATAGGTTTAAATATTAAACTAATTTCTTCCAGTCAGAGAATGTTGCAGATAATTAAATGTTTGCTTGATGCATAAAGTTAAAAGATTAAAACTAATAAAACAAGTTTTAAAAAGAGACTTTTCCATTTGATTACATTTTGTATGATGATTATGCAGAAAAAGTAGAATTGGGCTGAAAGATCTATCACTTTATCACCTATTCAGGTTGTAAATCGTGTTTTTAAAAAGTAACTAAGTAATTAATTACTTTTGAAAATAAGTAATCAGTAAAGTAACGGGATTACTTTTTTGGGGAAGTAATCAGTAATTAGTTACTGATTACTTTTTTCAAGTAACTTGACCAACACTGCTCTGAAGTAGTAAAAGCTACTTAAACTCTCCCAGCAAACAGTCTGCTCACACTCACTTGGCCTCTCTGCCGTCAGCTGTTATGCACCGTTAATGCTGCTTTTACTGCTTAAACACAGCTTCTACTTTACAAACACTTGAGAGTCGTGTTAGAATATTTATGTCTAAGTGGATGTAGGACAGGATGAAGCGGCTGTTTCGCAGTAATTGACCAAGGAGTGGGTTTATCTCCAGATTACATGAAAGAAATGAAACAGCAAACAGCAGCGTGTCGCTCTTCATCGCAGTGGCATCAACACAGGGACAGATGACAGAAACCCCTCCTCCTGCCTTCAGTTCCTCCTCCATCCATCCTTCCCTACATCCCTTCCTCCCTTCCTCCCTCACCACCTGGAGCCAGTGAGCTGTGACACCAGAGGGAGGAAGGGAGTGATGATGAAGGGACAAGGGAACGAAGAGCGGGAGCGAGCGAGGGGACCGCAGAGGGCTGGATGAAGGAGGATGGGAGGAGACGAACCGAGTGTTCGTTTTGACCAAATCAGATTCGTTCATTTGTGGATTTTTTTCTTAATTTTTAAGGTTTAGTTAATTTAAAACGTACGTTTTTACAGTTAACTTCCTGGCCATAAGCTAACGTGTCAGTCGCACATTTCCTCTAACTGCTCTGTCACGTTTGCTCTTTGTTAGCCCCGTCACCTGCCGCTGTCGCTTTTATTGACTGCATGAACACGTCGACAGCATTGTTGGTGTGTTTCTGCGCGTGTGAGTGTTTTGGAGGCTGGGAGCACAGCCGTCCCCTGGAGAGCTCATTTTGTCGTCTTCTCGCTTGATTTACCTTCTTCTTCTTCTGCTGTTTATTACCAGTCATTACAAGCTGTTTGGAAACCTAATAGGACACACTGACAAATAGTCTGGGAGAGACCCAACCAGGATATCACAACACAAAATAATGAGTGTGTGCTCTGCTCACGAGGATGTGTGTATATGCAGCTTCAGCTACTTACCTCACATGTAGAAGTTTCCTGCTCTGCATGGCGACGTCTCAGCCGTTGCATCTGTGGCGGAGCACAGACTGATGTACAGCATCTCTACCTGCAGCCCCCTTCACATCCCCCTCCCCGCTTTTTCCTTCTCAAGCTGTCCAGGTGTGGCTGCACCAGCTGCTAAAGACAACAGGACCATTTACACACACACACACACACACACACACCGTGCTGGCTAATTGTCACAAGACAAACAAGGCGCTTTGCCTTTATGCGCTTCATAAACAGAGGCCAAGCAACAATTAACTCCCTGCTTAATTCACTAACTATTCTGAATTCATTTTCTCCTGTGACAGGCACATCTGTCACAGCTGGTAGCGACTGAGTGTGTTTGCTGGGCCTGTGCAGTAATGCAATAAGGTTTAGCCTTCAAATGAGCTGCACTGAGGAGGCTTTACTACAGCGTGCGAGTACGATGACGCCGTGCTCGCTGTACGACAGAGACGGAGCGCAGACTGTGTGAACTTTATGTTTATTGGTGATGTTTCCTTTTCAAGCCCATCTGGGAGGGTTGACCTGTTTAAAACATGACCTGAGTGACTCATGCACATAAAGATATTCTTGTACAGTTACACTCAGATTGTTTCAGGACTGACAGGTTTCTGATTCTCAGCCTATTTTGACGGCGTTGTAATGTTTGCACGCCTCAAACATTAATGATGACACCTTCAGTATTTCTCAGTTCCAGTCTTAAATTCTCAGGCTTGCAGCAGCAACACAGTCTGCAGCGCTAACTTGTTCATCTACCGTTTTCTGTTGTCTCCTTTTTCTATATCCTCCTTCGGCCTTACATTCGACCTTTCAAAATAAAAGTTCTGTAAACATCACAGGCATCAGCAGCACTTACATGTTTCAGGAATATATTCAGATGAATTGTAATCCATGCAGAACGGTTGAAAAACAAAGAAACATCTACGGAGCTGTAGAAAGTGCAGTGGTGGATTATCAGATAATACAATCTAGCTGTTAGATTGGATGTTAGCGCCTCCTTTTCTTCTCAAAGAAAAACATTTCTGCTTTTTGTCTTTAATCCATCTGAAGTGTGGAAAACAAATCGTGTGAGAACTTCTCAGGATGTGAATTTGTGCAGAAAAATGAGTTTGAGATTAGGTCACTTATTCTCCTGGGCTGCTCTTGAACCTGACGACGGCTGTTCCTCTACAAACACATCATCACAGTCGCCCTGTAGTCATGGAGGAGATGATGTTTCCACCTTAAACACTGGAAATAAGGCAACAGTTTGTTGGTTCGTCCCTGAATCTAAAACAAACACGTTTCATTTAAATCTGTACATCACAAACAGAAGCTCTGTGCTAAATATAGAACTGAAAGAAGCATCGTGTGATGGCACAAGAAGCACAGGAGAGTTTGAGAGAACAAACGGCCACAATGACAAAAATAGTGGTGATTACAGATCAAGTGAGATTCGTACTGATGGAAAACTGCAGGAGAGGAAACGTGCCGATGCAGAAACTGCAGAAGACTTGGAGGCAACGCAGATCGATGTGAAATGAAACGTAGAGACGCTGGAGGAAGGTTGATGACTGAGACGGAGACGCGAGCAGAGACGGAGAGGATGGGAGCGATTTCTGCAGAGTTTGGCTCACACTCGGTCGTCTTGCCGAGCAGCTGGACTTCATTAGTGGCTGGTGTTAATTACTGGGATTGTACACACACACACACACACACACACACACACACACACACACACACACACACACACACACAGCCTGCGATTCAGGGTCACCTTGCTCGCCTTGTTTGAACCAGCAGAGAGAGAGGAGGATGGTGCCAGACAGACACACACACACAGACACACACACACACACACAGACACACACACACGTGTCAGTCCACTGTTGGAGTTTTGTATGTTATTAATGCAGCTGCACTGTAAGCAGCTGATAGATGTAGTTTTACTGTAGTTGACTCGTCTGTGTGTCTGTAGAGCACTGAGGTACTGACGTACTCGTAGTTACGACTGTGGCGTGTCGAGGTTGATAACATCGCGTATCTTCATGTAGCTGCAAAAACCACTGTTACAAGATTTACATTTAATTTTTAATACTAATATTTTCCAAATATGTCACAAATGGTTTATTTACAAACTGGGAGTTTAGTCTGCTCATATATTTTACTAAAGTTCTGAGTGCATCATGGACCAGCTGATCTCCTGACAGTGTCACAGGTCAAACAAACGTTTGGTTATCAGCATGGACGTGCCAAAAACTTCCCTGAACGGCCACTCGGGGTTGGGTCCATGCACTGTGAAGAAGTCCCTCCTTTATCTTCCATAGAAGCTAAGATGCTAAGTATCAGTCAGATGCTCTTAATTAAGTGACCATCAGTAAATGGGACATTCAAGTATGTTTTACCTCAGGTCCATAGTCCCGTCAGCCCGGGACCAGCCTGCCCAGTGCTCAGAGAAAAGCTCCGACTGCTGAAGTTCACCACAGTGCCGTTATCAAAAGAACGCGTGTGGCTTATTTGGAAGCAAAGCCTCTTATCTCTAGAAGAAGATGGCGGCACAGCTCAGGTTTGCAAAGCTGCATTTGAACAAACCACGAGACCTCTGAGAAAACCGGACACGTTAGCACAAATGCATCATACCGACCGTAAAGCATGCTAGTGTGGTGAACTCAGAGTAATCTAGAGTCGAGTGTGAGGCCAACTAAAGCCTGGATGAAACTGCAGGACAGTGCAGAATATGACAAACATATGGAGGTGTTGCAGTCAAGGGCTACGTTCACACTGCAGGCCAAAGCGCATCAAATCTGATTTTTTTGACCCTCTGTGACCATCTATCCGATCATGGTGTGACAGTGTGAACGGCACAAAAATTTTCAAATCTGATCTGGGTCACTTTCGTATGTGGTACTGAATCTGATACATATCTGATGTTTCAGAAAGCTGCTGTTTGATGGTCATGTCGCATTAAATCCGTCTTTTACGTCACCGACACAAGACAGACGCCAATTATCAGCGCCGGAGAAGACATCGTGAACGCTTCCTGTCCATCCAGTGAAACTGTTGAGAACAACGTTGGAGAAACGTGAACATTTTATTTGTTCTGTATAATCTGCAGATTCTGACAGAAATCTGCAGCTATCCTTTGAAGCACCGCTCCTCTAAAACAGCAATAAGGATCATTATTAGGTTATTTACATTATTATGTAAATAACAAAATAACTTAAAGCAAAAATTGGGAAACGTGAAGTCTGAAGTCTTTATATTAAGGTCATCAGTCAAACAATATTGTTGCTCTGGGTCTAAACAGAGCGCGTTGTGTGTGGCGTCTTCTTTTGCGCATGCGGCCGCTTTGAGCGTTCACACTACAGCACGTTTGCTGTCGCATTTTATTTGTAGTGTGAACGAGCAGACAAAAAAATCAGATTTGATCAAAAAATCTGAATTGAGCATCAAGACCTGCAGAGTGAACGTAGCCTAAGTCTAAACTTTGATCAAATTTCCATGCTGTGGTAGAGAGCCGAGCATGAACAAAGAAGAACGGGCCAAATATCCTCGACAGCGATATGAAAAACTGCTAACACGAAGCTGTGTGCTGAGGTTTCAGGCAGGGGAGAAGAATACTGTAAAACAACCAGTGCTTTAAGAAATAAGTGTTAATCATATCATCAATCAACAAAATGCAGAGAAAGAAGAAAAATCCATATTTGGTGTGAGCACCCTTTGCCTTCTTCTAGGTCCACGTGCACACAGGTTTTCAAGGAGCTCGGCTGGTAGGTTGTTCCAAATCCCTCTGTGGGGGCCGTAGCATCACTGCAGCACTTCTTGTTCCTCACGCTGAAGATAGCTCTTCATGACTTTGGCTCGTTGTTGCTGCAGGATACATTTGGGGCCAATAAACAATCGTTTATATTTCTGAAAGCTCTTTGTTTACAGCATCTTTTGCACAGCGCTGTATATACTTGTGGTTAGATCCAGCATGGAGCGATTAACTCAGCGGACATCATGAAGGCTTTTTAAACACTGAGCAAAAGAAATGTTAGAACAAGAAAGTGATGGTGTTTGTGTTGGTGTGCACGCTGTACGAGCCCAGATGTTCAGGAAATGTGATTATAGAGCTGCTGGATATGGCAGAGAGGCGGAGGAAGCTCAATGTATGCAAAACTGTGTTCTGAGGTCACTGCTGGCCATCATAAGTAATAAATAGGTTTCACAGCTTTATGTTGATTCGTGTTCCAGCAGAGGAAGAAAGGATGGTTTAAAGCAGCACAGCAGGAGGTGGGATGCTGCGACACGCTGCGAGAGGTTGGAGGGTTTTCTTTGACTCATAATTACACAGAAGAAGGCAGCAGCTACGAGCAACTACGAGAGGAAGGGCGATACGTCTTTCGGCTCGAAGCAGATGTCGACCAGGCTGTTCTCTTTATTGCAGTACAAAGGCCTTCTGACAAAAACACACACACAGCCATGCATGCACATCATCCTGGATAAATCAATGCATTCTGCTTTCAGTAATTTCCCAAGGTGCTTTGCTCCCCTCCTCCTGGGTGAGGAGGTGACAAAGCCGGCCGCGGAGGAATCTCGTACTTTCTGCCCTCCTTTTTTAGTCTTTTCTTCCTTTCAGCACACTCACACGTCACTGTGTGCGTTCACAATGCTGCTTCACAACGCTGTATAAATATTGTGTTATTTTACGCTGCGCTGATGAGAGATGCGTCGCAACAATGGGTTCGAGGCCCGTCTGTGTGCGTTCACAATGCTGCTTCACAACGCTGTATAAATATTGTGTTATTTTACGCAGCGTCAGTGTCGCAACAGTGGGTTCGAGACCCGTCTGTGTGCATTCACAATGCTGCTTCACAACGCTGTATAAATATTGTGTTATTTTACGCAGCGCTGATGAGAGATGCATCGCAACAATGGGTTCGAGGCCCGTCTGTGTGCGTTCACAATGCTGCTTCACAACGCTGTATAAATATTGTGTTATTTTACGCAGCGTCAGTGTCGCAACAGTGGGTTCGAGGCCCGTCTGTGTGCGTTCACAATGCTGCTTCACAACGCTGTATAAATATTGTGTTATTTTACGCAGCGCTGATGAGAGATGCGTCGCAACAATGGGTTCGAGGCCCGTCTGTGTGCGTTCACAATGCTGCTTCACAACGCTGTATAAATATTGTGTTATTTTACGCAGCGTCAGTGTCGCAACAGTGGGTTCGAGACCCGTCTGTGTGCGTTCACAATGCTGCTTCACAACGCTGTATAAATATTGTGTTATTTTACGCAGCGCTGATGAGAGATGCATCGCAACAATGGGTTCGAGGCCCGTCTGTGTGCGTTCACAATGCTGCTTCACAACGCTGTATAAATATTGTGTTATTTTACGCAGCGTCAGTGTCGCAACAATGGGTTCGAGGCCCGTCTGTGTGCGTGTTGTTTATGTGGCTCCATTTTTATCAGAGAGATTAAAAAATCTGATACTACGTTTAATCTGAATCTGTCGTCAGCGATGACAACACGCCCACGTGAGCTGTTTCAATGATGAAACGTGGGCGCAGCTCACAGATACACACTTGATTTCCTGTGTACACAAATCTGAGGCCTCTGGTGTTTGTGTGTCTGCACAGCACCTGCAGCGCTCTATCACAGGGATGCGTGAGCTGAGACGCCGCGCTGACCCCGCGCACACACAGGTGTGGTCATTATGCAAATATGTGTGACTGTAGTTTGAACTTTTGGGGTCTTTTATGACCCTTTGTTCTCTCTGCTGCTCATCGCTCGCTCGCTCGCCATCCTTCATCTCTCCTGGACGAGAGACGCTCATTTGTGACAGAGCCAGCCTGCTAATGGTGGATGGCAGGAAACCGGATTGGTCATGCCAGACACACACACACACACACACACACACACACACACACACACACACACACACGCCTGATATTTGTACGTACAAACACGTTTGCACAAACAGTCGTTCTCCTATGTAGGCGCACACACACACACGAATGCCCAGGTACGAGCGCACAGACACACACACACACACACACACACACACGAATGCCCAGGTACGAGCGCGCGCACACACACACACAGACACACACACACACACACACACACACACTAATGTATTCACATAAAACTCTGTACAGTCCCTGCTGCATTGCTCCTGGTGCTGGGCTCCCTCTCTGCTCTGCGCCGCGCCTCCTCCTCCTCCTCCTCTTCGTCCTCCTCCCCCACCACCTCCTTCTCCTTCTCCCAGTACATCTGGCACGCTCAGCTGCTGAGGAGCGCCATAATTATCCCGCCGGAGACGCACATGCTCGTACACACATATGCACACTCTGCGACGAAAGCTCGCACACGCTTGTCTTCGGCGATCCACGCCGCTCCCTGCTGCTCTTCGTCACTACCGGGGCTTCATTAGAGTGTGTGTGTGTGTGTGTGTGCGCCTTTGGATGCTATCCAGATGTTTTTTCTTTATAGTTGAGGAGTCGGGCGTGTCCTAGATGCTCCTGCACGCTCGGTGTTTTGAGTTTGTTTCACATATACCTGCTCGTACGTCCAGTTTGTTTAGCCGTCATGTGGCAAACGGCGAGCACGCCACCAGGACCTCGTTGTGGTAAAGAAAACGTGGACTCACACAGGTCTAAAGTTGTGCCAGTAAGAAACTCTTTGTATTCATGAATCTGCAGGAAACATGCAGAAACGGACACCTTCCCGCTCTGCCAGGATTAATTGCAGGGCTGTTTTTAGTCTGTCTGCTGTCACGCTGTAATTACTGCTCTGTTACAGGTACAGAGACGGCTCGGGTCAGGACTCGTGTCCGGGGCGGCTGGGCGGGTGTGTGCGTGTGACACGAAAAGACAGGAGAAGTGCGTGAATGAGCGAGTGCGGTGTGATTGGTAGTAACTGTGTTTTTAGCAGGATCGGCGTGGAAGCGTGTGTGGGTGTGTGTTTGTGAGCGCGGCCTGGCAGTGCCCGCTGTGGCTGCTCAGAGTGGGGCTGTAGGTTTGATTCCCGGTGCCACTTTGTGTCAGACTCACCGCAGAGCCAAAAGCAATTGAGCTTTGTGAAAAGCGTCTGGAAACACCTCCCGCCATTCCACTTTCAATCTGAGCTTTTAGTGCCGCGGGAAGCTCGCAATAAAGCACCTGCATCAGCCGCATAGATCGCTGCTAAAGACCAATCAGGTGACAAGCTTTGACTCTGTCTGTATGTCACTGAGACAATAAGCCACTTGAGCCTGCTGATTGCACCGAGCCGCCTTTTCTCACCTGCTCAGAAACGAACGCACGGCTTAAATCGTGGTTACACCTTTAATAAAGTCACAGAAGGATTTCTTAACCCGTTGATGCAAAGATCGCCACTCTTTTCCTACGTATCTGTACTGTTCAGGTCTGTTTGACATGCAAACGTGTCCAAGTGCAGAACAAAGATGGCTGCATCATCAGGAATCCTGAGCAAAGACGACTGATTCATCATCAATAACTTTGTGCTCTGTGCACACGTGATAAACACAAACATTCACATTTCTGAGGTTTCAGTCAGAATATGGAGAATAAACCTGCTTCGGTTGAATCAGACAAACAGTATCTGTGACGCGTCCACGGCCGGGTTAGCTGTCGTCATCTGTGTCGTCTGATACTCCTGATTAAAGCCAGGAGAGTCTGTGCAAACACAGCAGACGTGCTCTGCAGTCGCGTCCTCTGCACAGATCGACAACAACACGTCTTCTGCAACATGCAGAAGTGCACACGCAGCGATGTTCCAGCACCTTCCATCCTCGCCGACACATATGTGGCTACAAATGCATTTTTCTACCGTCGGTATTGATGACACCATATGTGGGTTAAATCGGTGATACATCTGAGCAGAGAATATCTCACATGCAGTGCTGTGAAATCCCCACTCACATAATGAGAGGCTGTGGGACTGATTGAACGGCCCGGTAAGGCTTGCTGCTGTTTCTCTGTCCTCTTTGTCTTTAATCCCTCCCGCTCTCTCCTGCACTCCATCATCCTCTCCCTCCCCACCAACCCATCACTACTTCCCTCTCTTCATTGTCTGTCCACCTTCCCTGAGGTAACAGGTGTACCCATGAGATTCGCTGGACTCTCCCCCCCTCCCCTCTTCCTCTCGTGCTCACAGCGCTAGAGGCCTAGGTAGAAGTGTAATTTCCCCAGTGTTCTCTCTAACCTGGAATATCTGACACGGTGACACCAGCAAACCAAGGGAGTCTGTGTGTGTGTGTGTAAGCCCATGTGTACACGAGGAGATGGGAAATTTTTGCGAGAAGGTTCAAAGGAGTTTGTTATTTTGTGTTTTTTCATTGTGAGCTCTTACATGAAGCGCCTGGTCTCCACAGCGGGGCCGAACAGAGCAGCCAGGGCTTTAGGGGTAAACGACACACAGTAATATTTTTATTACACGGTCAGACAGCATCAGGGTTATATGGTCTGTGTTATATGGAGTATAAGCCCAGCACAATTATAAAAAATGAATGCAGGCTGCAGCCTCTGACGCCTTTAACTGGAAGGTTGGATTTGGACTTTTGGAAAGTACTGCATGTGCACAGCTACAAACTGGGAACATTGTTAGTGCAGGAAGAGAGATCTGCAAAAGGGAAATTGAATCCAGAGCAAGAGCAGAGTTAACGTACGCCGCGGCGGTCCCGACTTCCTGTAGAGAAACGCAGCGATGTTTCCAGCTTTAACATCTGCACGGTTTAAAAACCCAGTTTAGGTTTTCTCACAGTGATCTCATCTTTACCACTCGCACGTAATCACTGTTCCTTTTATCAGCGTCCTCCTATCCAGCTGTCCGTCCGTCACTGCCGCGCCTGCAGACAGCGCCGGCTCCCCGACGAAAGTTTGGACAAATGGCTGTTGGATCGATAGCTTCCCACCAGCAATATTTGGTATCAATGCGTGTCCTCCTCATTACCGCAGCAGGCTGCCCTCTCCATGGACCTGAATTATTCATACACACAAACAGGCACGCACACACAATGCTGCATCACAGAAGTAACCGGCCTTTCCCCATCGCCCTCTCTTCCTGCTTCTCTTCAGGCCACAGCAGAAGAAGAAGAGCCTCTCCTCCCCGTGTCTCTAACCGCTTACTCACCCAGATGTTACTCCCAGATATTTGCCTCAGTCAGCACATTTTTTGTGTCTGTGTGTCTTTTACTGTAGTTTCTAATCACACCTCTCAGAGCACGCCATCACGTTGTGAAACAAGCGGTTCCGGTTAGATACATCGTTACCAACGTTACTGTTGCCAGTTAGATACATCGTTACCAACGTTACTGTTGCCGGTTAGATACATCGTTACCAACGTTACTGTTGCCGGTTAGATACATCGTTACCAACGTTACTGTTGCCGGTTAGATACATCGTTACCAACGTTACTGTTGCCGGTTAGATACATCGTTACTAACGTTACTGTTGCCAGTTAGATACATCGTTACCAACGTTACTGTTGCCAGTTAGATACATCGTTACCAACGTTACTGTTGCCGGTTAGATACATCGTTACCAACGTTACTGTTGCCAGTTAGATACATCGTTACCAACGTTACTGTTGCCAGTTAGATACATCGTTACCAACGTTACTGTTGCCAGTTAGATACATCGTTACTAACGTTACTGTTGCCAGTTAGATACATCGTTACCAACGTTACTGTTGCCAGTTAGATACATCGTTACCAACGTTACTGTTGCCAGTTAGATACATCGTTACCAACGTTACTGTTGCCAGAGAAGAGGCTCTGCAGGTTGTTACAGTGTAATCAAACGTATCGACGTGAGATGTACGAACAGTGTTGATGAAAGCTGCGTCCTCACGTCTCTCTGCATCTACACATTTGTTCTTTCCTGTGAGTCGTGTAATCATACAGCAGTCGACTGTTTTACGTCTCGCCTGCTGTCTTTAATTGTTCAAACAATCATCTCCTGTAATAATGATCATAAAGTTTAATACCCTGGTGCTGCTGTAGCCGTTAGCCACTTAATGTTGTAATGTAATGTCTGCAAATGGTTTTTAATGATGCCGCCTGCGTCTGTGTGTGCATTTGTGTGTGCGGTCCCTAAAGGCCAATCACGTCCTCTCTGCAGGATGAAACGCGACATTACAGGATACATAAAAACTGCCGCGCAGCGTTCGTGTCTTTGATGAGCCTGTTGACACACAAATACACACATAAACATATTTGCTCCATATTTAGGAAGAAAGATGATTAAAAGGGCTGCACAACGCACAACACCGGCGACCGTGACGCAAACATCCACGGACACGCACATTTCCACCAACGCTCCTGAGACACGGCTGACTTCAGACCAGATGTTGGGAGTAATTAATCTAAGCCCATGTATGTGTGTTTGATATGGAGCTGTCAGGGGCGTTTGGTTACAAACCGGTTGTATTTGTTGTCGTGCCACTGTACAGTGTTCAGCACCGTCAGTTGTGTTGGTGCATAATCCAGCAGTGGAGCCTTTTTAGTATGTGAGACGCGTCTCAGCCCGACTCTGGGGCTGAATTCAGATGAGATATCTGCATGTATGTATTTGTGTGTGCGTGCGTAGGTGGGGGGCAGCTGCCCTGAGGCGCTCTGTCCTTAGCGGTTAGCTAACGGGGCGCAGAGCGACCCTCATCCTCGCCCTGATCGATGCGGCGCGTACGTGTGTGCGGGAGTGTGAAGGCGTGCTGTGTGTGTGTCTCGTTAGCAGGAAGCAGAGGAGAGTCCAGGGATCCCTGCATCCCTGCCCAGGGACACACACAGGTCCCAGCACCTGGACCGAACGCACACACAACTCTCTCGTTTTCTCCGTCTGTCACTCTCACGCACGCTCTCTGCTCGACACAGACTCACACTCCATGCATACAGATCGAGTACACACAGCAGTCCCAGCGCGCTGCAGTAACACTAAGCTTAAAGTACAGACACGGCCTGTAACACAAACACAGCCACTGCTGAAGACGAGGCTTCAGAGGTTTTCACAGCGGAAAACAAAGAAGAGGAGATGCATGAAAAGTGATGCAGGGATGGCGTTAAACGTGTGTTTGTGTGTCATCAGTCGCACAGAATCGTGCTCGATGCATCTGTGTCACTTTGGTCAGTTATTAGCACCCTACACAAACAGAGAACGTGTGTGTGTGTGTGTGTGTGTGTGTGTGTGTGTGTGTGTGTGTGTGTGCACCAGATGGACCATGAAGCTGTTGACGTGGACAGGTATGGTTGATGTAAGAAGTGTGCTGATGTTCAAACATCCAGGCGTGTGAGCGCGGTCTGTCTCGCTGTCAAGGACACCTTTAATTACAGCAGCGGGGTTCCTGTGCGTGCGCGTGTCAGCTGACCATTGCTGATTATTGTTGATAAGATGATCCGGTTCACAAAGTGTCCACCTGCACACACATGAACATAAACATCAGAAATATTTGCTGCTGCACATTTAAATTCCTCTCAGGTAAATGGACCGCACCATGGAGCGCTTCTTCATCTTAGTGGTTAAAGTGCTTTTAAGTGTTTCTGCCTCACACACACACACACACACAGACACACACACACACAGACACACACACACTCACACACACTCACACACACACACACACACACACACTCACACACACACACACACACACACAGCTTGTTATCTAGAGAAACTTCAGGTTCAGCCACCAAACCTGCCTGGAGTGGACGACCCCCCCACCACCTGAGGCACAGCTGCCCTTTCTCAGCTTTCGTCCTCCTCCCTCCTCTGAGCCCCCCCCCCCCCCCCCCCCCCCTCTGCAGGAGGAGCTGCAAATCGGGAGGGTTTATGAGTTGCCGTCCAACTGCTGAAAGGGTGGGCACCTATGGGGACCCTCACAGCAGCAGCCTGACACATGCACACACACTGCAGACTCAGAGCCAGAGCCCAGGGAGCGTGTGCAGAGAGCAGCTGTAAGGCCAGTGGACTGTTACTGTAGTTCTTTGTTCAGCCCTGGCTCGGCTCCACTGCCCCCCCTCCTTTCTGTTTTCCTCTCATTTTCCCTCTAGCTGACTTCTCCACCTTTTCCCCTTTTTTGTCCTTAATCTGTTTGTCTTTATGCTTCATGTTCATTTTATCTACAGAATCGTTTGTTTCCCTGCAGTCGCACAGAAACACCGAATCTTTAAAATGATTCAAATGCAAACACACATTACTAGATTTTACTAATGGATGTCATGTGTTGTTAAATCACCATGTAAATCGTGTTTGTGTGAGATTTTACAGCAACACGTGTCGTTAACGTCGTTAAGTTAGCTTAAAGATGCCCAAACTGCTCTGACCCTGATCAACGACGGCTTCTTAATGAGCTTCAAAATATTTTTGAGAAAGTTGTAACATATCAAAGACTAAATCCAGTAGTTACACACACACACACACACACACACACACACACACACACACACACACACAGAGGGAGGCAGACAAAGAGACTTTCAATGGCAGACACAGAGAGGCGTGTATTTCAGTTTTACGCGGCCAACTTTTGGTATATAACCAAGATCAAGCTGCTTTTTGTCGGCTTGTCACTGTTGTGATTTCCCCACATACTGTGTGTGTGTGTGTGTCTGTCTGTGTGTGTGTATGCGTGTATGTGTGTGTGTGCGTGTGTGTGCGTGCGTGCCCTCCCCAGTGAGTCTGTACTTGGGCTTAGCAGACATTTCAGTCATGTGCACATGTTTCTTGTGTCAGTGTGTCTTGGTGTGTCATGCCGGTTTCTGAAGTGAGGGGATGAAAGAAAGCATCTTCTGTCGCCACGGCGATCAGGCTAATTACAGCAGCTTAAGTGCTTTACCCACGGTCATCACACACTGTCAAAATACACCACTGAGCTCGAGTGTGTGTTTTAATTTTTAAAGGCCATGAAAGCTTTTAACCAGCTCAGCTGTACTCTGGAGCTGTGTGTGTGTGTCTGCATGCGAATGCACGCACACATTTGCAAACACTCATCTCTGGGAGGGGGTCGCAGCACCTGATGCTTCTTCTTCTCTCCTTTTTTTTCTTCCTCCATGGTTATTTCTTCAGCCTGTCTGCTCTCGTCTCGTCCTCTCTGTCCACGGCGGCGGCGGCGATCCCTGGCCTGCGTGTGTGTTACGTGGAGATTTGTCTGCTGTAATTCTGAAATGCCAAACGCACCACACACACGGGGGCATTGTGCTGCTTTGTGTTCGTGTCGATTCCTTTGCGAGTGGATAAATTAATTACTTTGGGAGCGTGTGAGTCTGTGTACCTGTGTTCTGAGGGTTTTGGGTTATGTGGTGCTTGTGGAGCCCTAATGGAGTGTGGAGTGTGTGTTTACGTGCTCCCAGGCTGCTGTTTATCGCTTAGCGAGCTGGAACTAATTTACTAATTGAGTTTTGAGTTGGGAAGGAACGACAGCAAGAGTGGGAGCGGGAGAAGGGATGGAGAGACACTCGGGGCATCGGAAAACTCTTACATGTTTCTCCAGAAACGTGGGGGTGGGGGCTGTTTTTGTCCAATCTTTGTTCGAGTTGTGCGCTGTGCTGGTCCCTCTTTCAAACACACACTTCTGTATGTGTGTGTGCACGTGTGTGTTGGTAGCTGACTGGCAGCTGCTGGATTATAAACAAGCCTCTCCCAGAATGCACTTCAGCATCATTTCCCCATAAGGAACGCGTCGGAGCACGGGGAGAGTTGACAAAGCAACAGACTGCAAGTTTGTCTGCTGACAAAGTTCACTCGGTACTTAAAAGCACAACTGGTTGAAATAAATTTCCACAAAGCTTCGAATGATGCAGAAAACAAAGGATCCAAAACCTCCCAGAGACATTTGCATTAAATGAAAGGAATCAGGGAAAGATGGAAGCATGTTAGAGGGAAACGACAGCAGGTACTGTGTGATGTCCATGTTAGTCCCAGTTTACCTGACCTCACCTGTTCCTGCTGCAGTTACGTTTTCCTTCAACAACTCGTCGCTGATTTCCTCAGGAAATTTGTGCAAAATGTGCAAAATGTGTTCATGGTTTGTTTTAAATTTCAGAACCATCTTTGGTAAAGCGAGTCGGATTATGTGCGCGTGCTTTGTGTCGTCGACATGCTCGCTGCAGCGCGGTGCAGCTTGTTAATGTTTGCTTTGCAGCCCGTTGGAACCCGTCACACGCTGGATACGGGAGGATGCGAGCGGCGTGATGCAAACAGCCCGTCGAGTTTAGTGTCAGGTAGTTTTCATCACTTTGCAAAGATGTGATGCAGTGAGAAACAAATCCTTCAGTTTACTGGTTTTACTGGTTTATTCTCAGAGTTTAGTGTGATCCTGATGTGACTGACAGGAATCACACGGCTCAGGGTTCAGCTGCATCATGCGAGCGAGGACCCGGCGATGTTGGGCTTTGCATCGTCACTGGGAGAGGATGGGGGGAGTTTTTTCCAGAGAATGATTTTATGATAAATCTTCCTCTTTTTCCCTCTTGATCTGTTTTGCCTTTATCCCCAACCCTCCCTCCATAACCCCCCCCCTCTCGCTCAGCGGTCCTCCTGTTCTCCTCGTCTCTCCTCCCCCGCCTCCCTCCATCTCTGCATCCCTCCTAGGGAGAGCAAATCCCTCTTTTCCTAGGTAGGAGTGTAGGGAGGAGTGGTACGGCTTAGATCTCGGCCCCCCGCATCGTCCCTTCATCAGGTCCCCCTCTGGTCCTTCCTCCCTCCCTCCGTTACTTCTCCATCTTTATTCTCTTGTTAAATTATGGTTTCATGTGCCTCTCCTTCCTCTTTCGCGGCGTCCTCTCGTCTTTCTCATCACATTCGCATTTACATTTTTGCATCGTGCTGATGTTCTTATATAGTATGACTCGCTTTTTTCATCATCGTCAAACTCCCCTCCCTTCTCCTCCACCCAGTTATTGTTAAATGCACACTAACCATCACATCTGCTCCGCCTCCTCGCAGTCCTCCTTTCCTGTCCTTTCCACGGTGCCATCCTTCTACACGCTTTCATTCCTGCACTTTTCTTGCTTTGACAGATCAGGGGTCAGCCGGTCATCAGGACGTCTTCCCTCAGTCATTCGTGTCTTTGTCTTTGTATCTGGCGCTTTTAAAAAGGTGTCGTTTCCCAGCTCAGGAAAAGGGCGTTTAAATTAAAGGGAAAACTGAGAAAAGGGGGGAGAGACAGATCAGGACAGGAAGCAGAGGGAGTCCACGGGCACACTGTGTCCTCGAACCATTATAAATACGATCTGGCTCTCGAGCCGTGCTGCACATCATCTCTTTGTACGCCATTTACCGTTAACTCTACTTTCAATGTAGGAAAGGAGTCGCTTTGAACAAGCCTTCATTTAACATTTGACTCACTGGGCATCAGTCAGGACTCGGCAGTTAAATGTAGTTTGAAAATATTGCACTTTAACCCTTTGTGGGAGCAGCACGCTCTGTTTTTCGTAACTATTTTTAAATCCCGGTAGCACTGCAACCACGTGAGCTAGCGCAATAATTTTTTTTGCGTATGAAACCGGAGGAGTTGTACTTACATCTTATGCCATCAGCTTGTCCTCGGTCACAGTTTCCTTCCACATATAGCTTTGCAAAAACTGCATAAAAAGCACTTGCAGCAACAAAAACATAATATTCCAGAAACACGCTTTGCTGATCCGATCAGCTGTTCAAGACACTTCCTACGTTGGATTAGACATCAGCGCGAACTATCGCATGTCCGCCATGACCTGCCCGAAACCGGAAGTGACGTCATTTTTGCAGAAATGTAGTTTTTTTTTTACCATCAGGGCCTCATGAGCCTATACTGGTGTTTTTAAAAGTTATGTTTGACTTTATGACTTTCTGTGTGGTTTCTGGGATGCTTAGGACTCATATTGCACTGCTGGAAATAGTTTATTTTGATGCATATGCTGCTTTTTTGCAAATTTGCATTATAATATTTATTTTTGTTTTTCCTGCAGTGTATAAAAATTGGTGTATTTCAAAAATAAAACTATGAAGACACTCAAAATAAATTTCCTGTGGTGGGAAACTATTTTGTGCAACTTTTTTGTATTTACAGTTTTGAGGGATAAGCCTCTTAAATTTCTCTAACTAGAAATATATGTTAAAAAAACAAAAACGATTTTCAATTTTTTTGTAGTTTATTGCACTTTCTTGCAATTTATGTAATTACTATGCACTTAATGCAGACATATTATTAAAATCTGGGCTATAATGGTTGTATTGATGTATAGCAACTTGAAATGCTCCCAAAAATGGCTCCACAGCATGTAAACATATAATATAAGCTCTGGCAGACTTGGTTCTATGGTCGGTCTTAAAGGGTTAATTAGTGATCTGCTTTAATTAGTGAGCACCAATCATAGAGGACTGTATAGCTGTAGCTCAGACTAATGTGGTTTTCTCATTTTGACATGACTGAGAGTACAGAAGCTCCGCCCACTAATATAACACAGAGGTTATATATATTATGTGTTGCAGAGATAACATGTAAATATGTCTTTGATGTAGGAGCACAGAGTTACTTTCTTCCTGTGGATCTGTACACTGAGACCAGCTGTAAACAACAGGTAACATTTACGAGACAAAGAAATAAGATGTTAGGAGGAAGATTCTCCCTCTTACTGCCTCCATCACTTTTCCAGCCTCTCCCCAAACATTTATCCATCTTTCCACCTTCCCTCGTGCTGCATCCCGCTCTCTGTGAGGTGGTGGATGGATTACCCATGTGTGGTATCGAGGCAGCTCCCTAAGCTACACGCACACCGACACAACAGCGCTGGTGTGTGTTTGCGCATGTGTTATGGTTGTGTTAGCATGCTGTGCTGGTGTGTCCAGGGCTGCTGTGGATGAAACAGATTTTCTGTCTCCTGCCTTGGAAAAACAGCCGCACAGTTATACTGAACACACAAAAGGGCAAAAGCCTGCAGAAGGCGCGTATAAGGAATAACCCAGCTTACGTGGGGCTAAGCGCACAGGCGCGTGCACGGTCTGCACCAGAGTTCACCTGCAGCCGAAACATCAACAAACGTGTGTTATCGCACTTATCTACATGCACAGAGCGCAAACAGCACACTGCACGATGTGGAAGCAGCCGACCGTCGCACAAACATATACACATATTTCCCCATTTATTGGTCCGGATCTCCTGGTGTGCAAGGTGTGTGACGGAGGAGTCGGAGGCGAATGCCAGGCAGGGCGAGCGAGATGGAAGAATGCACCCCCTGCTATGTTTTGAATGGACCGGTCCACACCGCCGGCCCCTGGGGGCCCCTTCACTGCTGCACCACCTCTCTGTCTCGCTCCCCTTTGTCTCTCCCTGTTCTCCCATTTAATCCGCCGCCGCGCTCGTCCCTCTCTTCTTCTTTACTCCCCGTCGTTGTTTCTTTTCATGTGATTCGTGTCTCACTTTTCTTCTGCTTCTGTTGTGTGGTCACATGTTGGGCCAGCTGTGGATGGAGATCAGGTTACGGGTGGTGCAGGCACTTCTTCTGGGTTGGCACGCGTGTGTGTGTGTGTGTGTGTGTGTGTGTGTGTGTGTGTGTGTGTGTGTGTTGGCCGTCTGGTTGCCATTTATCCCGGTGAGCTCCAGGGTTCCTCCTCTACATTATACAGTATGTGTATGACTGTAAGTGTGTTGCTGCTCTGCGAGGCTGGGCCATTGGGACCGTGCCCCTGCTTCACTGGCTTGGAAACCCTGTCTCGTCACAGGACAATAGAGCTAGACATCGAGTCACGTAAAGCCGTGTTGCTGAGCTAAAGTTCGGGCCCATGGTACGACAAAGTAACAACACGCGTGTGTTTTCTTTGAGCTAGCATGTGATGCACTTCAGCACTAAAGTCAGAAATGAATAAAATGATGATATTGGTATGATAGTCATTATAATCAAATTAATTAAGTAATTAAGAATATTGGCAAAAATGGCGTCCATTCATATGATGCCAAATATCGATGCTGGTGTGTTTATCTGACAGAAGAAGTCCTGGAAACGTTTTCTGTCCGACAAACTGATCAAAGTTTAGACTAAAGCCGGGCTCACACTGTGCGATTTTTTTCAGTCGCGCGATTCAGCTCCTGCTCAAACTGCCTGACTCGCCGGGGTTAGAAGTTCGTAGGTCACGATGCAGGTCTCACACTATACAACACGATGCTCTGATGCGACCTGAGTGCTCACACTGTGCGTCCATAAAATGAAGGTTATAACAGAAAATCTGTCGCTCGCTCTCCCTCTCTGTCTTTCACTCACACAGACACACCACCATCAACTTTGCTAAATTGCTAATGAAAAACATGATCAGCTGTGATTGAGCAGCGACGTCCATCCAACTATTTTCACGGTTGTTGTGGTCGTGATAATTTTGTGAGGCCACATCGAAAATGCTCGGATGAGCTTTCCAAAGTTCTACAAGTGCCTCCATCGCTTGTGTCCAGATCACACGCTGCACAGCCGTGCTGCGCCGTCTTTTTCGCTGACATTTGTGTTTGCGCGTGACGCCCTCACGACGGTTTGAAATCCTCTCGACCAAGCGATTGATGATCGGGAGCTGGTCGTGAGGTGTTAATCGCTTCTCGTTACCCCACGTATACTACACGATGCACGACGCACGATGAAGGCCAAAATTGGGCCGATCGCCAAAACGGTCGCACGACTCAAAAATCGGCTCAAAATGGGCCAAAAATCGCACAGTGTGAGCAGAAGTTATACTGACATGATGAACATGCATTATTCTCAAACCATGACCGTTGGGCCTTGCACAATCAGGAAGAAGCTGCTGTGGTGACTTTTATTGTTCAAGTTTAACTTGTTTTTTGTTTTTTTGTTATTTTGTTGCGACTTGATAAAAAACTGTGGGGGTGGAGTCTAAGTTTTTCTTTCCCCAGTATCTAACGTGTGCCACACACGGCTGCGATGCAGAAAAACTTTCAGAGTTGGTCTCGTCTGCTCCAGGATCACGTGTCCGTTGGTTCTCCTAAAGCTCGAGTGTCGAGCTGAGATCTCCTGCTGTGGAGTCCAAGATCACAGAGACGAGAACTCGTGTTTGGTCGTGTGTTTGTGTTTTCTCGTGCTTCCTGAAGACACCGATGATGGCTGTGTTAGATTTATTGTTGCCTGTCTGTCTGCCGGTGGGTTCATTGGCTAATGACTAATCATTAAGACAAGTGTGTGTTGTGTGTCTAGAATCAGCAGCAGAAGCTGAGGTGATTAAACAACGTTACCTCAATCCTTCATCCGCTCTGGACCACCCGTTCGTCTCTCGGTCTCGGCTTTGTCTCCATCCTTTTCTCCCTCCATCATCATCTCTCAGTCTATTTCCTCTTCTCATCCAAACACTCTCAGCTTTGTTTCTCTCTCCCTAGCTGCACAACATTAGGAAATAAATGAATTAATAAACCACACACGCACTCGTTGACGTGACCAAACACACACACACGGCGCTGACAGATCGACGGAGTGGGCGAGTGTTTTGTTGTCATTAGGTGGGAAACAGACAAGCTCTCCATCATCATGACCTGTGTGTAAGTGATGGGGTATCCATATCTGTGTGTGTTCAGCTGCTTCCTTTGGATGTGATGTCCACACATCTTCTCAGCGTTCTCCTTCAGGACTCGGATGCTGCGATTGACACGAACACCGACCTCTGTATGTGTCCATGTCTATGTGTATGCATGTCGGGCTCCACCGGGGGATCGAAGGCAAGACGAGTGGAGCGAACGCTTGATATTTGACAGCTGATTAAGGCGAGCAGTGAGGAGCAGGGAGCCCTGACAGCATGTCTCCCTGGGCATCACGGGAGGTACAACCGGGAGGAGGTTACAGAGAGACCAGAGGATGGAGGACAGATGGGTGTCAGGAGGAAGAGATATGGTGATGTGTCAGTGCTGACGAGGGCAGATTTAGGTGGAGGAAGAGGAGACGGCAGTAGTGCAGAGGAGCTGGGATGATGAGAGGAGTCCCTGCAGTCGCCTGGTGGCGAGGAGAGGAGGAAACAAGGAGAGAGGAAGGTGAAGCGAGAGAGGAGAGGAAATGGAAAACGGGGTGGAAGAGGAGAGAGGAAGGTGGCCCGACACCCCGCTGCTTATCCTTGAACACTCTGAGGAGGTCTCTCCTACCATCTCTGCACACACGCACGCACGCACGCACGCACACACGCACACACAGACACACACACGCACACACACACACGCACGCACGCACACACACACACATGCACACAGACACACACACACACGCACACACGCACACACACACGCACACACACACACACACACGCACACGCACACGAGGGTGCTGTTGCAATTAAACCGGCGCAGCACGGAGCCCAGATTGAGAGAGAGGAAGAGAGGACTCCACGCTGCATGAGCAGTACCCCTGGAAGACGGAGGAGAGGAGGGAGCGACGGCGATGGGGAGTGATGGGGGTTAATGCAGGAGCTCCTCAAGTCATTTTTATTGCAGTTAGTCACACGTAGTCGCCGTCGTGACGACAACATTTGAGGCGTAGAAGCAGCAGAAGAGTCGCACACGTATAAAGGAGGGAGTCATACATAAGGAAGAGCCACCGTTACCTGATTACATGAGTTAGTCACTGGATACGACATAAATATAAACAGGACAAATTAGATATTAGAAACAGGAGGACACGGAAATATGAATCCTAAGAATTCATTTTTAAATTATTCATAAATGGAAAAGTCGGTGCTTTAAAGGTAATTCACCACAACAGTTACCAACATGAACAAACGTGTGCTGAAACCATGTGTGAGCACTGGTTCCCAGTACACAACACGTTGCTGTCTGCTGTGTCCTGTGATTTTAGACCTAATAAAATATGAGCTACGTTCACCCTGCTACTGTCACACAGCACCTTCCCTTCTCCTGCTGTGATTGGTTCTTTAATTAGCTCCTAACTAGAGCCTTCAGGAAGCCAGCGTGCTGATTGGATGTCTTATCATTGTTAATTAGCTCAATTAAGTCATTAGAAGGGTCGTTCCTGGGGCCACACAGGTAGCGCCTCCTCTGCTTTCACGCCTCTGTGTGAGGAAGAGACAAACCTCTGTCAGCTCTCACACGTGAAGGTTTGGGTTGTTTATGGGTGACATGGGTCATTAGTTTTTCTGTTTTTTTGTGTGTGTCTGTTTGTGTGCGAGAGCCTCTGTGGTGTCCAGGTGTGATGGAGCCTGTGGTGGTTAAAAACACACATCTGGAGCAGAGCGAGCACAATACACCCAGATGTGCTCCAGTAAGGTGAACAAACACACACTCGCATGTCGAGAAATCACGAGCTTTTACTGTTGGAGTTGGAGGCGTGGAGTGTGTGTGTGTGTCTGTGTGTGTGTGTGTGTCTGTGTGTGTGTGTGTCTGTGTGTGTGTGTGTGTGTCTGTGTGTGTGTGTGTGTGTGTGTGTCTGTCAGGCATCAGCTGTGACTGTCAGGTGTATTTGTACAGAAGTTGACAGATGTTATTTTGATGTTGATGAGCGTTGAGTGACAAAGGACAAAGAGAACACACAACGCTAAAATACTGACACACACACACACACACACACACACACACACACACTCCTCTATGAAGTCAGCCATGAGCCGATGTTTGGTCGAGCATGGTTGGGTGGAGAGGCGATTAGTAAAAGCCACATAGTGTCTCCAACTCCAGCTGTTGTGTAGTGTGTGTGTGTCTGTGTGCGTGCGCTCCAGTTAATGCAAACAAGTGTTCATGTGTAATTCACATCGACCCATAATCGCTAACACCTATGCATTGTTGAGTGGAACAAAGCCACAGGCCATCAGTCAGCTGTTGTCACGCTGAGCGAGGACCTCAAACCCGATTGGTGCATTTTTCAATCCAACCAATTTAATAAATACAGTTTAAATTAAAAATAGATTTGACCACATTTAAAGTCTGCAAACTGTTTTCTTTATTTGTTCATGCACGTTTGCACGGTGCACATCCACCGTAGACGCTTTATCAGAACGGCTTTTTTGCTTCTACATAACAGGATAAAAGTCAAATGTAGGCCTGCGCCTGAATTCAACCGTGCACATTCAGTTCCTGCTGTGAGAGTTTGGAGATTACGTGAACTGTGAAGTGATAATAATTTTGTAATATTAGCCACGAGAAAGAGCGACGCGGCCAAACACTGAGGTGAAATATGTGCACAGCAACGACGGAGCGTCTCAAAGAAGCTCGACGAGCGTGCCGAGGTTGGGAGACGCATCAGTACTTCTTACCCGTCACTTCCAGGAAGGCGTCTGTTTGTTTTCTCTACCAAACACGGCGCTGATGGGAGCATCTATTGTGTAGCTCTGCTGCATCCAAAGAGGAGCGAGACGATAGAAGCGAGCAGAGCACCGCAGAGACGGGGAAACAATGCCCTCTAACCACCGCGCTGACATCTCTTTGTGTGTGAGCACGCACGTGCGTGAGCATGTATTAATATTGATTTAGCTTTGTGGCGGGGGGTCTTTGAACCTCGCTTTCCCTCCTCGAGCCTCTGGGGACGCATCGTAGACACACACGTATAAAACGCACAAGAAGCGGTGTCAAGTGTAATTAACGATGTAACGCGAAGCCTCGACAGAGAGGCGGAGCGGCAGCGTGTCGATGCGTGCGACGGCGTGAGTGTTTGTGTGACTGAGAGGCAGAGCGACGAGCTAAACTCTGAGTCCCAGCAGCGGCTCTGCTCTGCATGTGAACTCTCTTAAATAGAGTGTTTTTAGCTAAGTGTGTGTGTCTGATTGTCACGTCGCCTGGATCAGCTTTCTCTATGGTTATTAGCTGCACGAGTTTCTGCTGAATTAAAGCTCCACACGAACATCGACTGTGTCGTTTGTGCAGAGAGCTGCTTTTGGACCTTTGCAGAGAGCACGCCATTCAAATCCTGTTTTCTGCAGTAACCACAGATGATGCACACGTGCTTCTTACACGGCCGACAGATCTGCCTCTCCATGTGTTTCTGCTGCTCTGCTGGTATCTGCTGATCTGTGGGGAGTCTGTGTAGAAGCACACACACACACACACACACACACACACACACACAAATCTCCAGACACATTTATATTTGATTCCTGCCTCAGAATAATTAATAACATTGTGTTCATTTATTTATTTGTTTGTATTTGAGGCTGACAGAAGTGAGGAGTGTGTGTTTGTGCTCGTGTTTGTCTGAAAGCATAAACAAGTTATTATTTGTATTATTTAACAGGATTATTTACGCTATACCAGAGTTCACTATCATAGTGTATATATATATATGTGTGTGTGTGTGTGTGTGTGTTAGGGAGACAACTCCACCAAATATCTTTGTGCATATAAAGTTTCGTTGGCACGGTTGCGTGCGTGCGTTCTTCGACTCTTCCTCACGCCTGTTGTTGTGCTCATAGGTCAGTAGCAGCAGTTTGACTCTCTGTGGCGTCTCTGATGTTGTGAAGATGTAAAAGAAAGAGACTCTCAGTCTTCGCCACCACGATATTCGCACGATCTGATATCCTCGTGTTGGTGTTGTTCCCAGATCATCATACTAAAGGTTGTTCCAGGATCAACATTGCAAGTGACCAATCAGAATGTTGTGATGTCATACTTTTGTGACTTCGGGAAAAACCGGCGTAAAACAAAAAACTGTACTTAAGCTGCGAGAAACCGCCTTTGTCCGCCGATCAACGGACCCTAACCCTTTAATAAACGCTAAGCAGAATTGATATTGTGTTGCAACATTGGAATTTCATAAATGCACGACTGGGTTGGTGCGCAAAAGAATAACGTCACAATAATGTGATTGGTCACTTGCAATGTTGAACCTGGAACAACATTTTCACGATGATCTGGGAACAACACCAACACGACGATATCAGATCATCCACAATATTCGCTGCTTTCGTCACTTTTAAACCGGGATGTAGACGTGCGGCGTCACGGCTCATCTCCGTTCCTTCGATGAATAACGAGTTTCCACCTGACCTCGGTGACTCAGCGACTAACAAACATTTGTTCTTTGTGTCGTTCTCGGCCGTCAAACGAAGCCTCTGACAGGAAATCAGCCCAGCGTCTCTTTATTATCCATACGTACCCTCTGAGACAAAATAACTCCAGAGTAATTGGACATAATCAGATTACACCGCTGCTTAATCTCACAAGGTCACGCAGCCTCCCTCGCTCCGAGCAGGCAGCCACTCACCTGCTCGCTCCTTATAGAGGTGACCACGCTGATCCTGATGATTCAGGGTGATTGTTCAGGTTGATCATTACCTGACCCCCCCAGCTGGAGACGTCTTTTCACTAAAGCGTTGCCTTGATTAGCTGTTCTCAGGGAGCTCGGGTACACCGATACGCATCGAGGCAGCGGCAGCACTTTCATGTTAGCGTGTAGAGCTGCTGCTACTCTGAGCCACAGATGAAGCCTCTGTGTTATGAATTACTGGTGAACAATGAACAAACCTCCTGGGTGCGAACCTCTGGGGTTTGATCATTTTGCCTCAAAGTAAGAAATACGAGTGCAAAAGGAAAAAGATGAGCGTCGTTCCTCGACCCACTCTGGCTTCCTTCCTTCCTTCCTTCCTTCCTTCCTTCCTTGTCCATCTGCAGCCTTCACTGTTCGTGCTGCTGTTTAGTAGTTTCTCTGCCTCTTCAGTGTTTGCTCTGTTTTCAAGTACCAGTCATGTTTACAGCCAACAGGCATCCTCAATCTCTGCTGCTCAACCACCCACACACTCACACTCACACTCACACACACACTCTCACACACACACACACTCACACACTCACACACACTCTCACACACACACACACACGCAAAGTGTGTGGCTGAGGGAGGTCTCTAGCCATGGATGCAGGTATCTGGCAGGCTTTTCCACACATGACCTGGTAGTGATTTAGTGTCTTCATTAGCATGCTATGTGTGCGCGTGTGTGTGGGCGATGCGTTTGTGCTTTAGGGGAGGTTGGAGCTGGCTGTGCGTCTTGTGTTAAAGTTGAGCGTATTTTGGTGTGTGAGAGTTTTTGGAATCGATAATAAAGGAAGCTGGACTCCATCGCTCTCTTCTTTTCTCCTCTTCAGCCTCGCTCTCCTCCATCTTCAAGTCTGTCTCTGTGTTTTAGTTTTATTTTTTCCTGTAAGCACAGCGTGCGTCGGTTTGGCACAACCGAGTATGGCACTGCGGCGTGTGTGTGAGTGTGTGTGTAAAAGAGACAGGCAGGGTGGCTCGGTGGGGGATTTGGCTGGCCAGGGCAGGGGGCGAGGACAGATAGGCGAGACCAAGGTCACTCTGACGGTGCGTGTGTTCCTGTCCACGCCCGCTCGTCCAGCCGTACAGCTGATGATGGCTCGCTCTCCTCCTCTTTATCGTCTCCATCACTCAGTGATTGTGTTTTAATCTGCAACATAAAACGGCATAAAAACCACGTCCTCGTGAGAAGCCTGCATTTCTCCGTTTTTGTTTTATGATATCAGACTGCCGTGTCTCACCATATATCAGTGTGTGTCTCCGTTTCCTGTCTCCCTCTCTGGGTCCAGATGGGCAGTTTGCAGGTTAACTGGAACAGCTGGAGCTGCATTATTAGCATCCTGCTGTGAGCTCTTATTGGCTCCTCTCCTCCTCCTCCTTTCTCTGTCAGTTCACATGTGGACGATCCACAGCAGAAGCTGATTTTCTGTGTGGAAGTTTGAAAAGCTCTCGGTTTGATTCCTGTAATAACTGTGTTATTACACATCGCATTCAGCATGTGTGCAGAGGAGGGGCATGTAGGGGGGTCGTGGTTAAAGGAATACTAAGTATGTCTCTCAGGCTTTCTTCTGCTGTTTTGTGTGAGTGTTTGTGTGTCTGTGAGTGTGTGTTCATTTAGTTGTTGTGGAATGGAGTCGAGCTTTTTAGTGGTATTTGGATGCAGAGATGCAGCGAGGATAAGCCTACGAGCTCCCCCTGACTTCCCCTGGGAGCACAGATTAAAGACACACACACACACACACACACACACACACACACACACACCACTAAACAGCAGGATAGGATTAGATGTGGGTAGGTAAACACAGTCACACATTTCTTTTAGATTTCCCCCCAAAAATGGGCGATTGAGTTTTTAACCGTCGCACTTCCCGTCATTTTGCGTCGCTGTGGCGTTGTCGTATCTCTGCGTAGATTTTAAACTCTAATATCTGTGTCTGTTTAAATCAAAAGCAGTTTGAAAAACAGAGTCATTCAGAGAAAAGCAAAGACGGTCAGGGGTGACCCTCTCTCCATCACCTTGACAACTAGATCAGAGCCTTGATTACAGTTGCCGTGGTGATTAGCCTTGGATACCGACATGCTTTTTAACCTGTGAAGCCTGATTGTGTGTGTTTCTAATCCAAACGTGCCTTTCAGATATTTATCTGAGCGTCGTGCGGTCCGACCATCAGTCGGCCTGTCTCACAGGTCGTTCTGCCTGCGTGCTGTAAATGATTCTTCTCCATCAGACGTGGATCACACGCTCACAATATTCCCCGCAAAGGCTGCGACTGAATAAAAAACACCTGTAGTAAAAATAAAAACACCAGTAATTAATTAAGGACGTGCCCTAACCCACCATAAACTCCTTTATAAGTCCTTGTGGATGTCTGCTATAGCTTTAACTAGCATCAAAACACACACACACACACACACTGACGATGTGCATCCAGGGGGCTGTAGTTGTGTTTTACATATGTAAACAGATGGGAGAGCGGAGCGAGCGTGGAAAGAGCAGGAGGAGTGAGGGGAGAATGGACGACTAGAGAATGACAGGTACTTCAGTTTTAAATGTTGTCCAAGGGAGTGGCAGGCGTGTGTGTGTCTGTGTGTGTGCTGATGGTTTATTCACACACAGTGATTAGGCTTATTCCCTCTTGGCCACTTTCAAGCTTTCAATTAAGATTCTAAACACAAATATACTCTGCATTCATTACTCTCATCCCTGCTAACGAGCTAAAAAGAGGTGTGTGCGTGAGTGTGTGTGTGTGTGTGTGTGTGAGTGTGTGTGTGTGTGTTACTAGCTTTCTGTGTGCTTATTGGAGAAAGTGGTAATTCCCTGTTTTCCTGTGAAAGTCCTGAGCAATGATTCCAAGGCCGGAGCGATGATGTGTGCACCTCTGCTGAATATTAATTAAAGTCTAATTACATATGCTAATACAAAGACTTACATGTCAGCTGCTTGTTGTTACAGTCAAGTGCTCTCCAGATGACACTGAGCGTCGTGTGTTGGCGTGTCTGTAGCTGTGCAGGCTTTAGCATCAAAGCTTTAACATCTCCTCTCACGAGCAACAAAGAAACCGCTGCTTCAGTGCGACGTGCAGCTGCTGTCACTGACGTCTTCCTTTACTTTTATCTTAAGCATTAAGATTCAAATATTTAAAATACCTTTTATGACGCGAAACAGACAACTTTTAAAAATTCATTCAGTAAAAACGTTTTTCACAAAAACCTTTATTTTCTTATTGCTACAAAAACACGAGCGCAGCGTAGCAGGCGCTAATAACGTCATGCGTTCATAATGTAACTGTATCCCTTAATAACCCACAACCAGTGAGACGGCAGCGGCGTACGATCTGCGTGCGTGTCTGTGGAAATCGACGCACATGCGAGTGTGTGTTAGCGAGAAGGCTCTTGGCTTCGGCAGCACCGAGCGCTCCAGCTTCCTACTGTTATGTAATCTGATAGGGAAAATCCAAGCTGCTATACACAAACACACACACGCACATTATGCACACAGTCTCCTTCCAAGACACACATGCACTTTTGCACTACACAAATATGCTCAATTTGTGCACAAACTGGTCATCGCCATATGCTGCTGTTGTCTGCCAATAATACGTCTGTCTGCTTGTGTTTGTGTATTAATGTGTGAGAACGAGTGTTTTTGCTGAAAATAGTAATTGTGGGGTCGGACCGTGTCCACGAGGAGGGACGAGGATAACAGTTCATTCATGTTTGTCTCGTGTGAAGCGTTGAGTTGTTTCCTGTTTCTGCTGAAAGTGAGAGCTCGTTTCTCCCGTTGACATGAACTCTCTTGTACAAAGACGAGTAGTTCAGAAATTCCAGTGCAGCCTTACTTCCAAACAAGCCCAAAGTTGGGCCCATGTTGCACTTAAAGAGCATCACTGCTTTCTTTTGTTTCCTCTTTATGTGTCAAAGTGTTTCTGCCCACAGCCCACTGTCACCATCCACCCCTCAGTGCACATGCAGACACCATGAATAGAACTGAAAGGTAATAACCAAATCATGCATTAGGCTAACACACTCATTACTGTGTGTGTGTGTGTGTGTGTGTGTGTCTACACCGGTTTCCCTATCTTGGTGGGGACCAACCTTCATTTTTCACACTCAAATGTGGTTTTAGTGTCAGGATTACAGTTGGGTGGGGGTTAGGCACTCATTTTTGATGGTTAGGGTAAGGGGCTAGGGAAAGCATTGTGTCAATGGGAGGACCCCACGAGGATAGCAAACCAGACGTGTGTGTGTGTGTGTGCATTATGGCGGGTGGTTTGTGCTACTCGTTGTCTGAACTTTAACCTTTCAGGAGCAGCTTGGCTTTGATGAACAGGGACTAGGAAGCCCAACAAAGCCGCGCAGACACTGCACTTTTACCGTCTCCATCACGCGTTTGTGAGAGATTGAGCCTTTAAACGTCTGAAAGCAGACTGGATGTGTGTAAACGGACAGATCGTCGTAGCTCAGCGTCCCGTCTTCATTCAGCGGTCTGTAAAACATCCACAGAGTCAGATGAGGAGTAAACAAATGATGAAAATATTAACAGTTACCTCACAGAGCGAGTGATGGAAACAGGGAAAATGGAAGATGAGAGGAGGGAGGGAGGGAGGCTGTGTGTGGGAGTTGTGTACTCGCGGGACCTCAGCACTGCAGCATTCTTCCTCTGTGTGTGTGTTTGTGTGAGAGAGAGGGTGAGTAAAGGTGGGGGCACTCTTGGGACCCCTCCAGCACTGCAGCAGGTTGTGTGTTTCTGCGAGTGTGTGTGCATGTGTGTATTCTCCAGCCCCCACACTACCAATGGGTCAAGCTCACACCCCGCGCATCGCCCCCCCCTGCCCCTGGTTGCCATGGAAACACACCTTGAGCGAGCCCCCCAGAGAGGTGCCTACTCCTCCTCCTCCTCCTTCCGTCCACTGCTCTCTTCTTCTCCCGACGCCTCTGTTGCTCTCTCCCCGTCCGTCCCGTCATCTCTCCTTTCCTCTCCACACAGCCTTCCTTCACTTCCCTCCTTCTTCCCTTCATCTTGCTGCCTCTCCTGTGTCCTCCCCATCAGTCGCCTGGCTTGGTTTACGGCCTTTACACCACCAGGGACCAAACACACATTTTACTGCTCTCACACACACATCCACATTCATATAGTTTGGGGATGGGGGGGTTGACAGGAACGGGGAAGGCCAGTAATGGAAGGTAGAGACCCCAGAGACCCCCAGCAGCTATTCACAGAGAGAGGGAGGGGAAGGTGGGAGGTTAGGACGCGTGGGGGCCGAGCACCCACAGGACTCCCCAGCCCAGACTAAGAAAGGGTTAAGATATTTGTGTGTGCACGCAGATGTGTGCGGCATGTAAGAGGCAGCGCCTTAGGGAGTCACCCCCAACACAAACCAAGGAGCTCATTTATGTGCTGCTGTGTGTGTGTGTGTGTGTGTGTGTGTGTGTGTGTGTGTGTGTGTGTGTGACGGGTATGATGCCACCTGGTCCTTCTCCTCTCGTCAATTAGCAGAGAGAGAGAGAGAGGTGGGTAACAACACAATGAGACTGAGGGGAGGTTGTGTTGGAGGAATTGTAATGATGTGTGGCTGCAGTTTGGACTTGTGTCCCTCCTTGTTGCTGCTTCTGCCCATCCACACACACTGCACTCAGTCCTGTCCTCACACTGTTTGCTCGCTTGCTAATATTTCCTCTTTGAGGTGAAACTTTCCCAGCTGTTGTGTGCGCGGCTGCAGCGTTGTGTCGTTTATGATCACACTGTAGCTGCTGTCTCTCCTTGCTGTCCTTCTGTCTGTCTGATATGCTAATCTGTTAGATAAATGTGCGATTACAGACGGAGCTCCTGACACATGGCAGAATATATGTTACACATTTATAAATGACATATAGCAGCGTGATATTTATTTAAAGAGCACGATTCAAACGAAATGCTCCACCAATAACTGTCGTTTATGTTTGAAAGCATCGATTTGCTTTGATGTGCATTTAAAAAGCAGAAAAAGTTAATTTTGTGTTGGGTGGTAACAAACTCGGAGTCCTAACCTTCACCCTGCCTCTCTCCCTCTCATCCCTCTCTCCCCTGTGTTCTCTGTCCCAGCACAGGCCTCCCAGGGTTGTGTGTCTGTGTGTGTGTGTGTGCGGTGGTGGATCAAATGCACTCTGTGAGACAAAGCGTAGCGGCAGGATGCTCTACGACTCTGTCATCTCACTATGGGTCACACACACACACACGCTCACACACGGGCTGTGTCTCAGAGGGGGACAGCACACAGAGACACTGGTCCCCACACACACACTGATCAAAACAATGTATTTGTCAGAAAAGAGAACTCTTTCATGGGACACACACACGGGCGATGGAGGCCTCTCTCCATGCCCTTGTGCCGGACAGCCCAATTATCTCTCTGCACCTCACTGTTTCCCCTCAGTTCTCGCTCTCTTTGTGCGTTTTGCCGCCCTCTCTTCCTCTAGTTTAGTATTTTTTGGCCCATTTTTTTACCCTCCCTACATTTGATTGACCAATAATTAGCTTCAAAGGTTTCTTTTGTAATTCTGTTTTTGTTGACGTCATCTGTGCTCGTTGAATCAAAAAGTCCTTTTTCCTCTCAGATCTGCTGGCTGATGAAATACGAACGTTATTGGTTAAATACAGAAAAGAAGAATCACATCATGAAGGAATAACGCGTTAGATTAAAAAGAAATCCCCTCCCAACTGTCAACTTGACAGAAACACGACTTTGCTTGATTAGTGCAATGATGTGTGTTTGTGTAACTGCAACAACTGTGCGCACAATAACCTGGAGCAGCGCTGATGCTGGACGCATCGTTGTGTACATGAGAGGGTGGCTGATGTTTGACCCTCTGATCCTGGCAGCGTGGGAGAGTGCGAGGCAACTTCTGAAGAGAGCTTTGCCCCCACTGAGGACACGAGCTTTAAAGTGGCTTCGACAGAGCCCCCCCAATACACATGCACACAAAGCATCACTTACAGTGTTGGCCCTCCGTATCACCTCCTGTACAGCTGAAATGATGCATTGTTAAATAAAGGCGTGCGTTTAAGGAAATAATGAAAATGTGACGATTCGGCTGGTAGAGACACGCCTCCCTCTCTGTGCGCCTCGCCCCATGTGACTCTCCTGCTGCTTCAATCTCCTAGTAAATGATAATGAACCTCTATCTGTCTCAGTGTGTCTCGGACACTCTGGCGCCCCACACAACCCAGCAGCCTTTGAGGTTTGTGTGTGTGCGGGGGAACGGGGATGTTTGGGGTCCACGGAGCATACCATCTCATTCACATAAGCCCGCACACACACACACACTCTCCCCCGTGGCTATTGAGACGGGATTAGGGCACCCTTGTGTCGGCCTTTGAGGCACAGAGAGATAGGAATCTGTGTGTGCGTGTTTGTGTGTGTCAGTCAGTATGTGTGTCATGGATGTGTGATTGAAGACGTTATTAACCTCGCGATCTCCTGCAGCTCCGACGCTGAACTTCCACAGACTCGTTTGCCGTGTCGGTGTGTGTGTGTGGACGCTTGCACTCACAGGACACGAGATAAGTGACAAACGAGTGAAAAGACACAGATCGCGCTCTCTGTGCGTTTGCATGTTTGTGTGTACGTGCGTGCAGCTCCTCAGGAGGTCACAGATTGGCCCACAGAAGACGCCATCTGATGTCTCCGGGCAGTACGGGCCTCTGGTGTGCTCGTGTGTGTGTGGGCGACTGGGGCGTCTGTCCTGTGTGGCACAACGGCGATAAGGACAACGGGCAGGAGACCTGATCGTCAAGGGGTGCACGCCCACCTTTCGCCGTGGGTGTTGTGATGTCACTCGCGCCATCTTAAAATAGACACAGTAACGCTGCTATAATCCCTCAGAGAGGACGGAGGCTGATGACGTCTGCTCGTGTGATGAAGCTCGATCATATTTACATTTAATCTCCGTTCAGAACTCTTTATGTTGACGCGGCGAGCTCCTTATCTCTCATCTGTATCACAGTGATGCTGCTGACGAGCGGCTGTCACAAACTGATCTTAATTTGAATTTGATACAAAATGTAAGGCGTGACCAAGTCTCACACAGGAAATCCGAATACTGTACGTGAAAATGAGTCGCATGGAGCGAGGAGTGCGAATTGGAAGCCGTACCAATTAATCAGAGAGTGATGGACCAAGAGAGACGAGGGGGGACACAGAGGAAGGGATGGGTGAGGTGAGGGATGGATGAGTGACTGCAGTGGGGAAGGACAGATAATGAGGACAGAGGGAGGCGAGGGAGAGCTGTAGGAGGGGTAGATCATCCCCAAACCCGATGGGGAAGACAGGCAATTACCAGCTGGGAAAGATTTTGGTTCTTCTCGGAGCGTGAGTAGGATGTCGTCTCTCAGTTCAGTTTTCCGTACATTGTCCTTTCAGTTCTGCTCGAACTCAAACATCATTTCGCTGATGTTACTTAAGAAAGTCCTTGTTATAAATACTGGAACGGTAAATGTGTGCACATCTGACACACAGGAAACATCCACCGTGCATGTTGTGTTAATATCCTGATATCATGTCATGTGTTCCCGTGTTATGTTGTCTAATCCGGCCTCCACACGCGTGTCTGTCTCCTATTTGCAGAGGAAGGCATCAATCATGAGTGCAAGCTGTGTAACCAGATGTTTGATTCACCTGCCAAGCTGCTTTGCCACCTGATAGAGCACAGCTTCGAAGGCATGGGAGGTACCTTCAAGTGTCCCGTCTGCTTCACAGGTGAGAGGCAAACTCACACATTTACCTTCAAGGACGAGAGCACAGACGAGTCCTGTTCTCTCGTGTCCAACGTTTGCTTTGATTTTAAACGTCATCAGTTGTTCATCAGTTTGATGACAGATTTACAGCTGTGCTTGTGCAGATGCTGCGTCATCAGCGATGGCGAAAAGAAAAATGTCCTCGCTGTTTTGTTTTATTGCGTGCTAAATAAAACCGTCTCAAAGCCAAAGGGGTGTGCTCCGCTTGGTAAAGTTAATATCTGCACCTGAATCATCCTGATCAGCTGCTGCGGCTCAGAGCTGTCTCTCTCTGCGTCGCTAGTTCAGTAAATGTGCTGGAGCGGCTTTGGCATTTCAGATTTTGCAATTTTCATTGTTTTAACATTTCAAACTGTGGGGGTGATCCCGCAGCAGGGCGCCACTGCTAAAGAAGCCCCTACCAGAGGTGTGTGCAGACGTGAACACAGTAATGTCTCCAAACCGGTGAATATGGAGCACTTTCAGCCTTTGCAATACACTGGAGGGCAGAGACAAAATACTGGATGACCACATTAGGCCTGCGGTGCTCACACTTTCATTCAGCACCTATTTTAGGAGAAACGAAGTCAGCACCTTTGCTTTTGCTTCTTCTCGCTCCATCTCTCTGTGCCTGGCTCTCCCTGGCTCTTTCCCTCGCTCGGTTGTTGAGTTTGTCTTGTGTTGTGTGCCCACCCCCCAGGTACACACAAACGCTTTAAACTTTAACTCTATTCCTTGGTGGCTTATGAATTAGTAAGATGGGCACCACTCCTGTGGGGAGGCTTAATAATTCAACACATACACACTCACAGCGAAAACCAAAAGTTTACTGAAACAAAGGGAAGAGAAAGAAGGAAAAAGTGTGTGAGACGGCGCGGAAGTTAAAAAAAGGAGATAATTTATTGATAAATAGCACACGGTCTCTGAGGATAGCGCTTCCTGTTTTCTCTCGTTGCTTCTCCTGCTTTACTCTCTTATGTTCCCTCCTTTCCAGTCAACCTTCATTGGCTTTGGATGTATTTGACTGTGGTGGGGTGTAAAGTTTAGTAATACAGCCTGAATTTGACACCCTTGGCCACACGTAGCTGCACTTCCCCTTCAGGTCACTGCCATCAGTGATGAGATATCTTTGAGTCCCAGTAACCACTGGTTAATCCTAACCAGTTAATTAGAAGGCAGCTGGACTTCTGGTTGGTTGCATACGTTAACTGACTGATGGGAATCGTAAAAGGATGATCCCGTTCATCCGGACGTTACCAGTGGGAGAAACGTTTCGTCATCATCCAGATGACCAACGTTTCCTTTTAAACAGCACATCTGCACAATGACTGAAACTCGCTGAATCACGGCGCACATGTGCTGTTTGTGAGGACATGTTGGTCGCCTGTCGAGTGACGCTGAAAACGCTACGTCCAGATGAATTCAATCAACCTTTTGGGATTTACTCACCTGGATGATTGAGATTAGAGATTAGAGCAGGGCGACCAAAAATATTTATTACGATATACATTTGAAAATTTGTGATAACGATATAACTGACGATATTATTGGACACGAGACAAAATATTTTACAACTCCACAATTTTATTAGTGCAAAAAAAACATCAATGTATTTTCACTTAAACAAGCAGCTGTTTTTTTATCTGCATTAAAGTTATATAAACATGTAACAGTGCAAATTTCTCGCTGACAGTTTAACCAAAAGGCATTTCCAGTGGAAACTGGCCGACATATCCTCAGCATAACCATGTATAATATCCACAACACTTAAAAAGAGGTTATACACACACAATACGGTAACATTATGTTGAAGCACAGTACGTATCACTCCGCGAGGCTCCGCCTACGATAGCCGTAATGCTCCAACAATCCATCAGCTTAGCAAAGTCGTACTGAAACATCTGACAGATTTTCGAGCGCCGTGCACATAAAATCGTCTCGAGGTCAGTAAACACAACCAGAGTTCATACATAAGGCGCACGGGATTATAAGGGGCTCTGTCGACTTTCAGAAAAATCAAAGGATGATTTTAAGTGCGCCGTATTTTCCAAACAACACGGTAATAACGACGGCCCGCTAGCATGCGCTACCAAAAATAGTGCTTTGTTGTGTATCTGACGAAAGCTAAACCAGTTCTACACCACTGAAGCTGCATTTTTACAAACCAGTTCAGGTTCATCTGTTTCACTCAACGATTTGCTTTGCCGCCATGCTTTTTCCGACATGCGCGT
>NC_142110.1:697500-700000 GCF_056152115.1 Neolamprologus brichardi | reverse complement strand
TGCATTCCTCAGCACTGAGCGCGCTGTGTGCGCGAGGACGTGAGCGATGGTTCGCTTGAAGCAGCACATGTTTGTCTCCGTAATGCTGTGACTCAGATGTGTTGTGCAGTGCTCGGGAATGATCGTTATTTCTGCTGGAGGTGAGGTCACTTCCTACTTTGTGTAACAGCTTCCAGCAGGGAATCTGGTGGAGAGTCAATCGTGTTTGTGTTTGTGTTTGTGCGTGCCCTTCATGCTGTGAGTGTATTTTGGGTTTTGCGTACCGGTCCAAGCCTGGCTGCGTGGGCCAGGAGCAACAGGAGAGGGGACGTCCCCGAGGGAGGAAGAGAGGGAGGGAGCCCTCCAAACAGGACACGGTCACAGGAGTCACCCTGGGTGTGGTGACAGTGTAGTGGGGGGGCGGTGGTCATCGTGACTTGGAAAGAGACGGCAGTAAAGGAGGTCTTTCTGATCATTTGACAATCGTGTGTTCTTTACAATAGGAGGAGGAGCTATAGAGAGGTAAGAGCGAGGGATGGAGAAGCAGGAGGAGAGCAGGGAATACATGTTAAGGGCAGGGGGTGCGTTTATTTTTGATCTGCTCAGAGGCAGCATCCTGTCCTGGACAGGTGGGGCTAAAGACGAGCCAGGGAGCAGAGGAAGAGGACTAAGACAGCCCATCTGCTCGTCGCAGACACACAGACGTGGATGTTGTGTGTCTGTGCTGCTGGAAGAGTGTCAGCAGCTAAAAATACACCGAGAAGAGCTCAAGACACCGAGGTGATTTTTCATTTGGTGTTAAAAACAGCAACAGAGACGGGGCGCACACACACACACACACACAGACACACACACACACACACACACAGACACACACACACACACAGACACACAGACACACACACACACACACACACACACAGACACAGACACACATACACACACACAGACACAGACACACACACACACACACACAGACACAGACACACACACACACACACACACACAGACACACAGACGCACACACACACACACACACACACACACAGACACAGACACACATACACACACAGACACAGACACACATACACACACAGACACACGCACACACACACACAGACACACACACACACACAGACACACACAGACACACACACACAGACACAGACACACACACACACACAGACACACATACACACACAGACACACGCACACACACACACAGACACACACACACACAGGCACACACACACGGCGTTGTTCCAGCAGCAGTGCTTCCTCTTCCTGTGACTCACACACTTGGCACCTGCTTGTCAAAGTGCACCTGTGACATCATCAAGTGTGCGATCGTACCTGCAAGTTTGACTCTGATTGAGCCAAAGAAGCGGTGCAGCTGCACAGGCTGACCGGGCTGAACAACCATCACGCGCCTGTGCATACACGTACATATTAGAGACGGCGGTGGCGCTCCTCCCCCCTCTATAACTCAACACAAAGGCACCCCCCCATTTTTGTGTGTGCGTAATGGTGTAGGCAGCAGATAGGATTAGATTTGCTCTTATCTCTATCTGTTCCCCATGAGGCTGTGTGTGTGTGTATATTCTAGTTTTCTGTTCTGCTTGTTTTTGTTTTTTCCTGGGAGTGTGCGTGTGTGTGTGTGTGTGTGTGTGTGTACATGCACATGCATGTGGCCTTAGCCGTGAGTGCAGTCTATGAATCTGTTCCTGTTTGTGTGTGTCAGCGTGGGTAATGCGACAGGGCCATATTTCCCCGGGGCCCGTGGCTCTGCAGGCTTTAGCCTTGCTCTCTCTGAGCAGTTTGACAGTCCTGTATCGACTGGGCCGGCCTGGATTCTTGCTGCGTCTCATGTCCTCGGTTAAAAGATCAAATAAAATTCTGAATTCACATACATTTTAAATCAAACCTTTCAGGAAATTTGCAGTAAAATACACCAAAATGTAAAAAAGCAGCTTCAAAACTTTTACATAACGACAGACTTTTGTTTTTATTTATGCCGTCCTAGTTTCCTCAGTTTAAAACACATTTTTTTATCATAATTAAAATATTATAAATTACTGTGACTACAAATGTCGGTTCAGCTGTTTCACTTTAAAACGTTCCTAAAATTTAGGGGACAAACTCTCTTCACTTTGCTGAAAAGCTTTTATTCTGAAAATATTCTTTTATTCTAAAAATAACACAGGTGGAGTTTCTTTGTAAACATCCTCATTCTCTCCACTCGCACCTTCTTCTGTCACCCTCTGTCTGTGGAATATTTCAATTACTCTGCTGTAGAGCAGATCTCACACTGTGACACACACACACACACACACACACACACTGATTGATTACAGGGCTGCATAATCGATAGCCAGCCCCTGACTACTGTGTAAATGAAGAGGAGTTGTCGGGGAGTGTGTCGTACGAAGCGTGTCAGACTGTCATCCCTTCATTTCCTTCCTCCCTGATGCCTCCCTCTCTGTTCTTTCCTCCTTTCCTTGCTCCTCTCCTTTGGTCTATT
>NC_142110.1:630000-695000 GCF_056152115.1 Neolamprologus brichardi | reverse complement strand
CTCGCTTGTTTCCCGTTAGCACATGTGAGGCTGCAGCGACCGGTGCGTCGCAGAGTCGTTTCTCGTCTTTCGTCAACCTACGTACGGAGCGGCGAGGAGGCCTCGCTGTCTGTGCTGTGGGAGGCGGTTGTGTTTCTGCTCTATTATTGGGTGGGGGGGCAAGTGGAAAGCACTCCGCTCATGTAGCCCATTATTTCTCTCATCATGTGTTCTCACTTTTTCTCCCTATCTCCCCCTCTCGCCCTCTCCCTGCAGAACCACACACTGAGTCAGCACGCGCAGTGAGACCGAGGCTCGGCAGGATCTCGCAGCTCAGCCGGGGCCCCCGACCCAGAGCCGGCGGGGGACCCCCATCTCCACATCACAGCCAATCAAAGTGTCATTTGCTACTCACATGTAAAACTCTAACGATCGCGCCACTGGGCGCGGCTATTAGGAGCAGCGGGGGAAAGGAATATTAATGGGATATGCTATTAAATAAAGAAAGGAGAAAGTGGGTGAGGAAAGCAGTGAGCGCTCGCTGAAGGAAAGAGAACCAAGGTATTGTACGTGCAGTATTTTTTATTGTCCCGCCAAAACCCCCACCAGCTTCTTCGTCCTCCCCCCCTCCCACCAATCACTCCCCAGGTCAATTTATTTTATTTTTTAATGAATAGAAAAGGAAAAAAGCAAGAAAACAGCTTTTGTTTTGAGATTTTTTTGTTTTGTTCTTTCATAGACTGTAGACTTTCTCGTCCCCTCGGTCGCTTATTGTATTCGACTTCATAGGTGCCGTTTCCTTTGATTTTTCCTTTTCCACTTCTTTGCTTTTGTTTCATTTTTGTACCTTTCATTTCTTGCAGTAAGTAGGTACTTGTGCTGTGTTGTGATTGTTTGCCAGTCGTAATATTCCTAAACCGCCACCTAAAACGATCCTTTTTATGATTATTGTTATATATATTTTTCCTTTTTGTAATTACTATGAAAACAAAAAGACATGAAAACAAAAATAAAGTGCAGAAAACCATACAGATGTTTCTTTTTTTGGATTGGGTTTTCCAGTCTCTATGGGGCCTATAATGGTTATTGTAAAAAATAAATATCATCGATTTCAATGCGTCTGGTCAACGACTGCTTTTTGAATGTGAATTAACCAGATTGCAATAATCTAGTACAGAAAAAAGATGAAAGGAATAAATAAATGACAAATAAAGAATTGCTGTGTGATGTGATTTATGCGTTTGCTTGGGTGCCGTATTTGCTGATATTGCGACACTGAGAGTGACCAAGAGCTGCGCTGGAGACGATGCAGCCGTTCGGCTCGCCGCACAAAGACGAGCGACTACGGCGTAATCTGGATCTGAAGCAAAAGAATATGACGGCCTTTATCGTTATGCTCGGGCACGAGGTGATAGCTGGACTGATCACACCTGGCAACAATAGATCTGTTTGAAAAAAGGTGCAGTGGACCATCTGTGTCGAGTTTCCTCTAAGGTCGCGCACACAAGAACGAGGTTTGTGATAACCACACTTATCAACAGCAGCAGTGCGCATTTTAAGACAATTAGCCCGACACGGTTGAGAATCATACACGTCTCACTGGTGATAACCAGGTACAGATATTGTGGTTTGGTGTGCGTGTCTCGAGCTTGCAGTGCGTGTCTCGAGCATGCATTGTGTGTGTCTCGAGCATGCATTGTGTGTCTCGAGCATGCATTGTGTGTCTCGAGCATGCATTGTGTGTGTCTCGAGCGCGCAGTGCGTGACTCGAGCGCGCAGTGCGTGTGGACTGAAAGAATGGGACAACGAGGCTGAAGGCTCCGTTCAAAAAGCGCTGTGGAGCCGTGGAGCCTCGTACCGGCTGCACTGACAGTTTAACACATCTGCTTTCATCAAGCTTTTCCTCTGCTGACCTTCGGGGACTTTTTACAATGGAGTTGAAATCATGTAGCACTGTGCAAAAGTCTTGAGTTGCCCCTCATTTCTTTATATTTGTACTGAAATATAAATATACTCTGTTTGGGATCATTGTTGTGCTAAAATGTTTAGATTCTTTCCACATGGTGTTGCATGATGGAAATCTGGCTGCACTTTTCTGCATTGATCATTCAAACAAGCTTCCCCAACATCCGCCCAAACCACGCCCGATCCTCCACCCACAGTTATAGTTCTCTTATGATCCCTCCCTCCAATATTTTGAACACAGATGAATTACTCCATAAGATCTGTAGCCACGAGTTTCAGCCTGGCTCTGGTGTAATCTGGCTCACCTCAGCCTTCGTGTGCTCCTTCCTTATGGATGGCTTCTTCACAGCCACCCTCCCACTGAGACCATTTCTGATGAAGAGGAGATGGATCAGCTGAAGGGCCAGATGCGTCTCTCTGAATCCACGTCAGGTCTTTGCTGAATTTTCTCTCATGACTTTCAGATATTGTTCACCTGGTGCAAATATTCTCTTAGACATGCCACTTCTTCTTTTTCCTCCAACTGTCCAGGTCGTTCATATTTTTTGAAGGGCAAACTGCACATCACGCTGAGATAGAGCAGGTGTTTAGCTAATAGTTCTTTGGGAATCACCTTGTTGGTGCAACACTTCTATTTTATGCCTGTCAGTCTGTTGTCTTTTGAATCTTTTCAGATTTTTCCATGCGTTTTTGCACCAGGGCACTAGAAACAACGTGCCTAATGTTGTTATGTGAAGACACAACACTGGTTCATCCTTTCAATTAACTGCTTTTTATGCTCTAAACAAACAAACATCCAGCACGAGGACTGAATATGAGTGAAAAAGCAGCTGATGTCTAGAACTTCGAAAGACTTTCAAAAAGAACTATTAGCAGACTTTAATTTGAAAAGGTACAGAAGATAAAGGAGTGAGAGGTCCATCATTTTTTCACTTCTAGTTGATATTAGTAATGCAGTAACGTTTCATAAACTTTGCACAGTCTTGTTTCCTTCTTAGAATAACTGCACTTGAAGCCAGCATTAAAAATGTCTCCAGAAATAATCCAATGGGTGACAGTCAGTGTTGGGAAGGTTACTTTTAAAATGTATTCCATTACAGATTACAGATTACATGTCCCAAAATGTATTCTGTAACGTATTCCGTTACGTTACTCAATGAGAGTAACGTATTCTGAATACTTTGGATTACTTAATATATTATCATGCTGTTTACATCTACATGAATGTACTATTGCTGTGATTTATTACTGTTACTGAAGGTCCGCGGCTCCGAACCGTAGTAAAGGGACCTCTGGCTAATACGGTGGGTTCTGTGTCGGCTCGTAGCTGAAAACTAGCTTTACTTTGTTGTCTGGGTCAACTTTGCTAGCAGAGACAGAGAGAGGCGTTGAAAGGCTGCTCCAACAGAACTTATTGTTTCAGAGGAAAACACGAACACGGTGTACAGTCGAGTCTTAATAGCTTACTTACAGCTGGGCTCGTCAGGCTCTCTTCTTGGCTGCAGTGGTTATTATTATATTTACATGCTTCCAGCTCCCGTTTCTGCTCGATGACAGCTCGTACTTTTCCTTTTTCTCCCTCCCTCGCTCACAGACACATAACGGGTATGGCAGTCCATTCTCCCTGCAGCACGGACTACACTGCCCATGATGCTACATTCTTTAGAGCTATACCTGTAGCATTCTGCCTGTTAGCTTAGCACAACAACAACAACAAGGCCTCTCTCACCCAGGAAACACGCAGAGAGAGAGCGTCACCCTGTAACCATGGCAACCGTAACGCTGCCTGGAACAACAGAACGTAGCTGTCAAACAAAACCCAAACAGTCCTGACCCGCCACAATATGAAACAGGGAAGTACCGCCGTGTAATCCATTTATGTCAACAAAGTAACTGTATTCTAAATACCACCTTTTTAAACGGTAACTGTAACGGAATACAGTTACTCATATTTTGTATTTTAAATACGTAACGGCGGTACATGTACTCCGTTACTCCCCAACACTGGTGACAGGCAAGGGCGTAGATTTGGCATGGACGGCAGGGACATGTCCCCACCAATGCCAGCGATTATTGAATTGTCCGCACCAATAATTTGATCTGTTCGAGTAAAGAACAACAAACCCGATAGAAAGAAAAAACGATCTGTCAGCGTCTCATTCACTCAGCGGAGCAGAAAGAGTTAAATTACGTTCTCTACTGGAGTCCTACGTCATGTGACAAATATGGCCGATGTGATTGGCTGAGCCTTTCAGGGAGCTCTGTTTAGTTTTAGCAGCGGCAAACCTGCTGCGAGGAGGAGAGGAGGACGGCAGCAAAGAGGAAGAACCTGGATATAAGAAAGTGTTTTTCAAAGAAACCTGTAACTCACTTAAAGCCAAGTTCACTCATAAAATGTGTCACAATAACGTTACAGCTATGCTAGGCTTTGGCCCACATCAGTCTAAAACTGTAACCATGAATAACGTGTTTGGGAAACTAACTGCACAACAGCAGCACTATTAGTTCTCTCAGTCTCAGAGCAGCATTTCTCATTTTGACTGAAGCTGTCAGAGAAAACAGAGCCTCGAGCAGCAGGATATTAGTTTACAGAGGCTGTTAGAATTATATGTCTAATGTTAAAATGTTGGTGACACAATAATTTCATCCTAATGGCACTGACATATTCATAGGGTTAATTTTTGAGACAAAATGTCATGAGGTAGTCATGATTTTGCAAATATCCACCTTGTAGTGCAGTTTGCACAGTTTTAAAATGCACTCAGCCTACAAACATTACTGATGAGTCAAGATCTGCACAAAGTGACAGAAACACTGAAGCAGCTCCACATTTTATTCTTATTGTCATGTTTGTCCTGTTTGTCAGGGGACAGAGGCAGCTCTGCCATGTTGTAGCTCAGAGCTGAAGAGGTCACAGGTGACTGATGATTTGGTGCTGTAGATTAACTAGTATTTATTATCATGACAGTTGTCAGGCTGCTGATGTAAATATATTCATTAGTGTATGTTTGACAAAGAATCTGAATTGACATGTCTCACTTTTATATGGCACCAATCAATGTGTTATTTTATCAGGTGGCAAAATGTCCTAGTGCAGGCAGAGGGGAGGAGCCAGGGTCAAAGGTGAGGCACATCAGGCACAGAATAAAAATTTAATCTGGGGATAAAACGCCCTTGGTGACAGGTCAAGAGTGCAGGCACAGTCGCTACAGAGTCATGCTGCTGTAATACAGGCTAAAGCATAAACCTCTGTATGCATCACTGAGGGTCAGCGGACACGGTGTTCCTAAAAAGACAATATTGTTCCTGATTACTGTTCATCAAGTCTGTGACCAGAGAAGGCAGTAATGTTTCGTCATCTCGTTTATGTTCTTCTTTTAAATAACACGGTTCAGTATTAACCTGACTGTGGATACAGCGATGAACTGTGACACCACAGAACTGCACCCAGAGCAGTGCTGAGGGCTGGAGATCACTCACTCATCCTTATGCAGCCGTGAACACTTTCAGTTTTACTTCTAAAAGACTCACTGCGATGTGGTTTGTATGCCCACATATATGTTCTCCTTTTGTCAGCAAACAAACTAACGACGTTTTTTTACCATTACCACAGATAATTAACTAATGGGAGAACTCCATTACAGCACAGATGGTAGGAGCCACGTGCCAACGGGAAAGGCTTTTAAAAACTTTAGTTTTTAAATTAAAGTGAATAGAAATAATATGAAATAACTAATAAGTAACACACACACGCGCACGTTTCCACTCTTTTTTCATAAGAAAAACAAACAAACAAACATATCTATATCTGTCCTATTATTAGCTCCTGAATGTCTGGCTGATTGTTACCCTAAAACTGCCGTATTTGTCCCTGCACTAGGACAGGCCCGTCCATCACAGGGCTAACACACAGACACAATCATTTACACCCAGTTTATGACCTGAGGCGCACATGTTAAGACGGGCTGAAGCCAACACATCCACAGATGCTGACACCCTTACAACCGCTGCGCCATCATCAGTGCTACAACACCAGTTAAAACAATTATAACGTGTGTATTTAAAGACACATGATCTACAGTCTCCTGTGCACCTGCAGGTGCTTTCACTTTGTGACATCGCTGCCAAACGCAGACGGTCCCTAACGCTGACGACAGCTCAATGAGGACCTGTTTTTTTCAGCGGAGGCACAAATAAAGTTTGTTTATCAGAACACTTGGAGCTAAACCGCGGTACATTTAACCGCCTGGTTGTCGTGTGGTGCACGTTCACAGCAGTGGCGGGTACAGTGAAATAGGTCCGTGTGTGTATTTCCGGGTGGCACGAGGCTGCTCCGGTAACATCCCAGCTAGCATCAATTGGTGAGCCTACCTCCTCCGCTCGGTCGCCGCGACAGCCGGAGGCCGTGACACTATCGCCCGGGACAGCTCCACGGTGGATGTCTTGTAGCTGAAAGCCCAAAGCGGGGAGAGTCATGGCGGCGTCGCTGCTCTCCGAGACCGACATCAGGCACCGGTCCATGGCGGAGGAGGATCCGAACGGCAACGAGCACGGGGCGGCTGCACGCAGCGCGGCGCCTCGCTGGGGACCGCAGCACGCCGGGGCCCGACAGCTGGCACGGCTGTACTCGCCAGGTAAAAGCGTCGTTGTCGTCCTCGGTGGTGTTAGTGCTGGTGTGGCTTACTGTCTGTGTGCATCAGCGGAGGCCTGACAGCCCACAGTGCGACATCAGAGCAGCCAGACGCGGGGATGATGATGATGATGGTGGTGGTGGTGGTGGTGGTGAGGGTCACTATTTTGATGGCAGTCCCGTTAACAAACTTAACATGTAATTAACGACTAATTACTACACAGACTGCAGCAGACAGTGAAGTATTGCATTAACATACTGTGAAGGCCTAATGTCTAAAGGTGGGGGGCACAGGTTTCAGCTGACTGACCCCCCCACCATGCTCACATGGTTGAAGTCTGCTGGAGGTACTCACAGTCAGCAGCCTCACTCAGATTGCAGGGAAGCCAACCTTTGATTCAGCCCAGGAGAGGGGTAGGTGCACCTCTGTCTCAGGCCTCTGTTAGGCTCGTGGCGCTCACGTTGATCCGCTCAGAGACGTTTATGCATGTTAACAAACCTCAGACGTCAACATTTTCTTACTGAAGGCCCACTCAGTCAGGGAGTGTGTTCCTATCCATGCTTTCAAAGTGAAATGTCCTGCACGGGTAGGTGGGTGTCAGTGACCGACCTCCCGTCTGTTCACGTCACTTCTTGCCCCATGATTACAAGCTTGTACATGTAAGTGAAGAGTGATCAAAGGACAATCTGTCACCATTTAGGCTTCCCACAACTAAACGAATATGATCGAATGACGTGTGTCAATGAAAGCTTAAAGTTTCCTGGATGGCGACTGGATAAGACGGATACACAACAGAGCATCGAAACAAAAATCACAGCTAAAGGTGAAGAACTTGGAACTTGAAGCAGATCGCCATCCGTTGTTTGGAAATACTTTGGATTTATGGGAAGTGACCAAGCAAGATGAAATAATGTGCAAAGATTGCTGTGGGTCTGCAGAGCAACATGACTAAGTCACACACCACTGACTGCAGTACAACAAATGCATTAAAGCCAAGAAAAACACTGCGGTGGTTGCTAATGTGAAAAGTCCAACATCAGCCAGTGCAGCTCGTCAGCACGTCCATCCAGCTCACACAGATGCACTGAAATCACCAACGCAGCTGCATCTCCTCTGGCCAACGATAAGTGTCCAGCAAACACGGTGAGGGATGAAGACTTCTGGAAAATGGACACAGGAGTGGGAATACTTCACTGTACACAAAACACTGGGAAAAGAGAAGGCCGTCAAACTTTCCTACTTAGTCACATGCATCATGCAGGTGTGTCCCACTACATGGAAAACGTATGTTTGTGTGACAGTAAAACATTTTGTCACTAAGATCAGTGGATTGTGATGAAAAAACGTATCAACATCACACATCGTGCAGCCTGAGCGGTGACGCAGGCCTTCAAACCCATTCTGTGTTTTTCTGTTTTGCTAAAGGTGAAAAATATTTTGGAAGAAGGGACGAGCCTTGAAAGGCGTAACCATCGTCAACATGGCGTCATGCTTTGGCCTGAATCAAAGGGGACTTATCTTATACTTAATCATTTAATTCACTTCAGCACTTTTGCTCCTTTAAGCAAACGTGTTTCTAACAGGCGTCATGTTTAACCCTTTAAAGCCGGTCAGAGCAGCACGCTCTGTTTTGCGTAACTATTTTTAAATCCCGGTAGCTCTGCAACCACGTGAGCTAGCGCAATAATTTTTCTTGCATATGAAACCGGAGGAGTTGTACTTACATCTTATGCCATCAGCTTGTCCTCGATCACAGTTTCCTTCCACATATAGCTTTGCAAAAACTGCATAAAAAGCACTTGCACACTTGAAACATGCTTTGCTGATCCGATCAGCTGTTTGTAACACTTCCTACATTGGAATAGACGTCAGCGCGAACTATTACATGTCCACCATGACCTGCCCGAAACCGGAAGTGATGTCATTTTTGCAGAAATGTAGTTTTTTACCATCAGGGCCTCATGAGCCTATACTGGTGTTTTTAAAAGTTATGTTTGACTTTATGACTTTCTGTGTGGTTTCTGGGATGCTTAGGACTCATATTGCACTGCTGGAAATAGTTTATTTTGATGCATATGCTGCTTTTTTGCAAATTTGCATCATAATATTTATTTTCGTTTTTCCTGCAGTGTATAAAAATTGGTGTATTTCAAAAATAAAACTATGAAGACACTCAAAATAAATTTCCTGTGGTGGGAAACTATTTTGTGCAACTTTTTTGTATTTACAGTTTTGAGGGATAAGCCTCTTAAATTTCTCTAACTAGAAATATATGTTAAAAAACAAAAACGATTTTCAATTTTTTTGTAGTTTATTGCACTTTTTTGCAATTTATGTAGTTACTATGCACTTAATGCAGTAACTACACTTAAGTACTTGTGTTAAAAGGGCTCCAGAAACCTCACAGTCAGCTGTCAGGGCGGAGTAAGGGAGGGCGATGTAGCCTTTAGAGAACATTTGTGATGATATAGAAAAAGCGACTGAACGGGCGCAGCCTTTATCAGGTACGTAAACGATAGGCGTTCTTCATCCTTTTTCGATGAACTCCTGTCATGGCAATAGGAGTAACGCAGCATAGGTCGAACGCACAAAAGCAGCCCAGGCAGTGCTGTCCCTAAAACCCTTCAATGAACCATGTAGAATAATTGCTTAACACATTAATTTAACAGTGACTAAAGTAACTTGGCCTTTTGGCCTTTTAAAGCTCTGCTTTTCAATCATACAACTGCATCAGCCGCTTTTCTCCACAGTTTGCTCTTCCTGTCACATGGAGCACAGCTGAGCGCTGCTTCGGTTACACATCAACTGTAACTGGAGCAAAAGTACTGAGCTCTGTTATTGAAGGAGCTGAAATCTTCATCAGAGGCTGAGGCCATGCAGGGCTCGTCTCCTTGCTGTGGAAACAGGAAAGCATGGCGATGGTGTAGCAATGACATCGTGATATGATGTTTTTATACCATGTAAACATGTACGCCCGTGTGCTGTGGACTGTGATACGGCACAGTCGTACTGCCACAGGGTTAATGAGTAAAGTTTTTACAGTGTAGTGAAGTTGTTGCCTTCAGGTGTTCAGTTCAAAATCAGTGTGTGACAGTCTGCAGGAGTGATCCTCCAGAGTGTGGCTGCTTTTCTTTGTTGCTAGTTTAACCTCCTCAGACCTGAACTCTTCCACAGCAGCATTTTTAATTTCTCTTTGATATTTGGGCTGATTCTGACCTGATGAATGTAAAAACAAAGAATTACCAGATTTATTTTTTTACCTGATTTTTGTTTCTAAGAAAAATGAGAGCCACATATGAGGATATTCGTTTAAAATTTCGATAGAACAGTAGCAGGATAATGTCCTGCTAAGTGGACATCAGGCCCACATATGTGGACGCAGGTCCTAGGAGGTTAAATTCACCTTATGTCTTCCAGGACGGGTAAGTCTGATTGGGCACCTGGAAAGAAAGCTGCCTGGCAGGATAAAACCGAGGAGCAGTCTGAACCCTGTTGGGACAGGCTACAAACACCTCCATCACAACAAGGTGTAGCTCCTGTGACATCAGCTCTTATATGATGTGGTTTTCCTGAATATTTTCCCTCCTGCATTTGTTTCTTTCATTAAAAAACCATCAATCAACACGTAGCTCATTGTAGTTAAATGTGTCTTATGGAAATAATTAAATCCAGGTTTTCACAGTGGGATGTTTTGTGGTTTATTGATTGGTGAAATAGATGGCAACAATTTAAGGCACAAGATAAATTGAGCTATTTCATCAGCGGACATGCGTTGCTTTTGGCACGGGGGTGGGCACGCTGGGGCTCAGACCTAAGCAAAGACAACCTGTGTTACCAGTTGTGCATCAAGCTGGCTTGTGCCACTTTTTGCCTGACCATCTGCCCTGCGTCTCACTTCACTGAGCATTTTAATTGCCTCTGGTCGAGCTAAGCTGGCAACTTGTTGACAATTTCTAAAAAAAGGAATGATGATCAGAGAAAAAAAAGGTTTGCACCGCTATCTCCACATGTAACATACCTGGTGACGTAATTTGGTTCATATTTGCAATCCTGTCGTGTTTGTGCCCCAGAGCAACTCGCTGAAAAGGCTCCTCAAGATTTATTAAAACGTTCCTTTTCATTTAAAATCAGCCGTCACCCCTGACTTTAGTGGAACCTGGGGACACCAGGCGTCCTATTTTTACTCACTGAGTAACAGAGTCACCTTCCCCATTAGTGGAATTGGATCTGTTATTCAATGCAATTACATTAGTGAGATAACGTCTCAGCTCTGATTTTTGGGTTTTTCTTTCCTGCTGTTGCCAGGCAACACAAACATTACACATTAATGTAACCAGATGGGTTTACCTGCACACAGCCACTCACACACAAGAGATTATTTAAGGTGTTTAGGAAAGAAATGGATGGTGTGAGGTACGAGAGATGTTTGACCAGAATTAGGTTTTTGTTTGTGTGGATGTGTGATTCAGAAATCACAGCTCCAATGGACGAGCAACAATCGACATGATTGTGTGACTGCCATGTTTACTAACTTGTGATCGCTAGCATACTGTGTGTAAAAGGAACATCACACACAGGCTGTTAAATAATCGCATGTATAATATTCTGATCAGAAGACATCTTAATGGCTAAATGCAGATAAATGAGCTTTCTTATTATTGGCTGCATCCAGATCTGGACTGGGACAAAAAAAACAGGCATGTTTGGTCCAGACAGCCCAGCGTGATTGCTGGTAATGGTCCAGTTCAATAAATATATATATATATATATATATATATATATTAGGGGTGCAACGATACACAAAATTCACGGTTTGGTTTGATAATTTGGTGTCACGGTTCAATATTTTTTCGATACAAAAAAATGTTCATGCCTTTTTAATTTGTCATTTATTAAAATTATAAATATATATTTTAACTCAAAAGTACAGTTTTTAAATTTAATGTTGCTGAAACAACAAAGTAATAAAAAATAAATCTATCTGATGGAGGAATCACTCATCTTTGGAAAACAGAGTTTATTACAGAGAAATGGCTCTTTCCAAAATAAAAGCTATACTATACGCTTCTTCTGGGCTATATTCTCAGCAGCATATTAAACATATCAGGTCCCCATAAGGAGAATCATGTGCTAACGGCTGTCTAAATGACTCGGCTAAAGTTTGTAGCATGCTGCTTGTTGTTTTTGTCTGCTTCCACTTGTCTTTGCACGAGGATGATGTCGGCGTAAATGTGCAGTCATATTCGTTGTGTTCCCACTAGTGCTGTCAGCGTTAATCTGAAATGACGTTAACGCCACAACACGGCAAATCTCCGTTAACAAGCTACCGCGGATCGCCCCGTGCGTGGGGATGGATGGCCAACACGTTAACGAGCTAACTGCGCTAACGAGCTAACTGCGCTAACACACTAGTTCCCACCAATGTAATTGAGCATTGCGTGGCACATCCAACATACTGTTTTACTTTAGTCCATGACGCGCTTACCTTCAGGGTCATACGTCACATGAAGACCAAAATAGTTCCAAACGCCAGATCTGAATGAGGGTGGGGGAGGTTCAATTTGCCATGTTGCAACGAGCTTAGCTTCTGTCTTGCTAGCTTGCCCTGCGCTCAGTGGATCTGTGTTCGACTACTCCGCCTAGGCTGCACTGTCGAGCGCAGATCCACTGAGCGCTCAACACAGACAGCATTGTCGGAAGGAAAGTTGATAAAATGAATAAAAAATTTGTATTGTTTGATACATATGCGAACCGAAAGCACTGTATCGAACGGTTCAATATCAATACGAGTATCGTTGCACCCCTAATAAATATATATATATATATATATATATATATATATATTTATTTGCGATAACGATATAACTGACGATATAATTGACAAGAGAAAAAATACTTTACAACTCCACAACTTTATTAGTGCAATGCAAAATCCTCGCTGACAGTTTAACCAAAAGGCATCTCCAGTGGAAACTGGCCGACATATCCTCAGCATAACCATGTATAATATCCACACAACTTAAAAAGAGGTTATACACACACAATACAGTAATATTATGTTGAAGCACAGTACGTATCACTCCGCGAGGCTCCGCCTACGATAGCCGTAATGCTCCGACAGTCCATCGAGTGGTGCGGCTTCGCAGCTCAGCAAAGTCGTACCAAAACATTTTTTGGCAGATTTTTGAGCGCCGTGCACATAAAATAGGTTCGGTAATAACATTTTGGTAACACTGATGTAGGAGGGATGATGTTGATCGAGAACCTGGCCGTGTTTACTGGCCTGTGGTTGTTGCTGAGTGTAGCACTGATTGATGGTTAAGAGGATCACACATGCTTTTGGGGTCCTGACACTTTATCCCCTCTCACTTAGTGACTGCGGAGCTTAGCTAGCACACTGACTTTGGGTAGAAATAGCACACAAGGCTTAAATATGGGTAGTATTATGATGCAACACAAGCTGCTGTTGAACTTCAGATAGGTCTGTTACACAGTGTTACTCGGCAGTAACGTTTATTATTATTTATACTTGAGGGAAGTAGGTCAGGCAAACAATAAAAGAATAAAAAGCCACCATAACCTTCAAAGATGTGACCCAGGCCCTTTTTAAGGCTTGTTCCTCACACCAAAGGTTAGCATGCAGACAATTATGGTTTTATGGACACAGGCTTTCACATCTGGCCAGCCCCACACTAAACATGTCCTGGACTGTAGTAAGGACAAGCTCAGGTATCAGAGAGTGTAATGAGTGTTTAATGTTAATATTATTCAGCTTTTCAAATAAAACAATTATTCAAGGTTTTCCCATCAAAACAAACGATCCAAATGTATCTGAAAGGGATGGTAGTTATATATGATCTGTTGTTGGGGTGGCAGTTGAATTCCCAGGTGCCTCCTCTGAATCCCATCGTGTTTGGCTTTTGTGTATTTTTGGGGTATTTCACCTTAAAAGCCTCAAAGACATATTTTCAAAAATAAGTTTGAACACCAGATTTGACGTGTCGATGCCCAAATCTGGTCTCTGACTGTTTTTTCTGAGGTCCTGTCGTAAAGCGTGTCGCTTGATTTTGACATAACGACATTCAGTGAAAGCGTCCGTGGGTAAAGCTCGCTTTCTCGTTGCGACTTGTAAATGTATCGTAATGCAGCGGTCCCCAACCTTTTTTGGGCCACGGACCGGTTCAATGTCAGACAATATTTTCACAGATCGGCCTTTAACCTGCCAAGACCCGAACTCTTCCACGGCATGCATTTCTAATTTCTCTTTGATATTGGGGCATATTGGGGCCCGATGAATGTAAAAACAAAGAATTACCAGATTGTTATTATTTTTTTTACCTTATTTTTGTTTTTAAGAAAAATAAGAGCCACATATGAGGATATTCGTTTAAAATTTTGATAGAACTATAGCAGTATAATGTCCTCGTAAGTAGGTGGCACCAGTTCTGACATAAACGGTAGTAACCAGACCAAAAGCGCACATTTTGGTGCTTTATTTTTCCTGAGCTGTGATACACTTTGGATTCTAGCCAATCATTTTACGTTTCCGAGGATAGTAGGCGGGTCCAGGTACGTACGTTCTTTTAGAGCAGAGCTACAGATTAAAAACGCCCAAGGCGAAGCGGTCAAAGTCTGGCTGTACTTCACAGCAAAAGATGCAAACTCAGCAGCTGCAACAAGTGCTTTAAGCTGATACTGTGATGCTGTCAAAGGAGGTAACACCTCAAATCTGATGAAACACCTGGCGACGCATAGCGTTTTTTTAAAAGCCGAGAAATGCGCCGTATTTGATAGCTTGCTGCGAGACCTCACACCGAGCACATCTACTGCGGGTGTGGTGCCTGTTATCTGACCCGGAGTTAGCAACATCCCCCAAAAACCCGAAGAGGAGAGTCCTGGCCCCTAGCCCTGCCAGTGTAGCAGAAATGATGAGGATGATGATGCAGCAGCAGCCGTTCTTCTCTGCGTGAGTAGCTTCATGTTGTTCGTGTGTAATTTACGTTGAGTAGGCTAACCACGTTATTACATTAATGCATGTAAGGTGAACTAGCAAACATCATCATAGCTACATGCGGCTGTCTTCTTGTTTGATGGCAGATACTCCCTTCACCCTGGACAAAAAGGCTAAAATGACCAAAGAAAAAGTGGAAAACAGTTAAACATGAGAGGTTTTTGGACAAAGTTTGTGTTTTTTCCATTGTTTAAGCTGCTTCCAGCCAAGAGTGATGCCATATATGCCCCATAGCTGCAGAAAAGGCTAACATTGTTATCTTTTTACAAAAAAACAGCTGAACATGAGAGGTTTTTGGACAAAGGTGTGATAAATACAACAAAATAAAATGATCCGACCGAGACAAAAACTGGGCTTTAGTAAATATAATATCAAACTCACTGAATTCACTGTGTAATTTATTACACACTGTATTAGCAGCGTCCTCCTGAAATGCGCCAACATTGAGAGTAACATCCTCCTCTCTGCCCCTTAATGCTCTATGGTCGCTATGGTGACACGTAAATAGTTCCTTCAAAATAAGACGCACAACTACAACATGGGGAAAGATGATAAAACCCTGAAAACCATAAATTTCACACCTGAGCCCAGTACCAGTCCGTGGCCCGGGGGTTGGGGGCCGCTGTCGTAAAGAGAAAGAAGAACGGGACAAGTTTTTATTTTTTTAGATGTCAGGGATGAGGATAGCTAGCTTTATGGCGTGGATGATGGCTTCTGGCTTATTGCAGATTTGGTTTTTTAATTCAACATTTCAAATAATCTTTTAGACTAAAATGAATTTTTAGCGTTGCTGAGAAATGTTTTGTCTTGAATAATATCGGATGAGCAGGTAAAGCTCTGAGTTATCAGCGTTCATACTGAGAGAGTGCATTTTAGGTTCTGGGTGTTTGTTGCTGCTCCTTTTGAGTTTTCCTCAGTTTGGCCGAGCGTCGCCGTTTGTGAAGCGCAGCTGTCAGACACAAACTCTAATGGCCTTTCCCAGAGGAAAATGTGGTTTTTGGGGTTAAAACTAGAGGCCGGTGGCTTCCTGGCTGTAATAAGAGCACGGTTATGTGTGTGCGCATTTGCTTCTTCACCAGGTGAATCTCTAAATGACTTAGAAGCTTTCCCTCATTTCAGCCAAAGGGCACAGCAGGCGGCAAGTGGAAGATATGCTCAGCGAAGCTAACAATGCTGCCGAGCCATTTTATGAAAACTTAAAAGCAAAAATGTTCCCCCACATGCTGACAAGTGTCTGTTTAAAGAAAAATAAACAGCTAAAATTCAAAATGTCAAAGTGTCCATTTAAGGGAGCGTCACGCTGTTATGTGCTTAGTTGTTTGGGTTCGGTTCAGCGTCCGTAGGAGGTAAATCTAAATAGCAGTTTGGCTTGTTAGAGTTTGGAGAAGTTTGATGAGGCGTTGGCAATGCTCCATAGAGCCAAACATGGGCTCATTACAGCAAAGCGAGGATGGACAAACAGCTGGATATATCTCCCCGTGCCTCTGTTTCTGCATCTCTCCGTTTCTCTCATTCATCCCCTCGTCTCTCCTCGGCCCTGCCGTATGTCTGAAGTGTCACGGTCTGCTGCTCCTCTCCTCTCCGCTCCCCCGTTTTAAATGTATCATCGACTTCCACGTATTGCGCGTTTCTATCGAGTACAGTGGAAGACTCTGGCGTGCGTGTGCGGTCTCGAGTTACCCCGGAGGCTCTAGTGTCCGTGGGTTTGAGTGATCTTCAGCCTCATCCAGCTCATCTGCCATTAAACACAAACGTGCACTTATGTGTGCACGAACTAATCGGTGTCTTTGGAGGCCGGCAATATTTGAACCTGTGAGCAGTGCTGAAAGAACAGAGGTGGGTCGAGTATCCGGAAATTGTACTCAAGTAAGAGTAGCATTACTTTAAAATATTATTACTCAAGTAAAAGTGAAAAGTAGTCGTCAAAAAAGTTACTCAAGTAAGAGTACTTGGCGAAAAGACTATTCAAGTAGCGAGTAACTGTTTGAAATGTCCGATTTATTTTATAAATAAATGCTATCAGACAAACAAAAATAAATAAATATACAAATTTTAGTATTTTCAACAGGAATATATGTAAAAACATCAACAAAATAAGGCACACCAATTCTAATTTACAGATTTCAGTTTTTCACAACATAAAGCTTTTTTCACCAATACCTGCAGTAAATAATATAAACATATAAACAGTGCAAACAATTTCCAGTGACAAGATGTGCTGTGAACTTTATCTTCATTTTTGCTCCAAATGGCACAGCAGCCTCAGAGAAAACAGAGCGAGGCATCTTCAACATATGTTCATACAGGCAGCTCAGTTTACTATGAGTTGTATGGGTGTGTATTTATTTCTGCATATTTAGCAAAAATGTGCCATTTCTTCACTCAGTGAGGTGATGGTTCAGCTTCAGCAGCAGTTTGCTGCAGTTGAGAGGAAACTGTTGAGACCTGTGGAAAGATGTATGGTTTTCAAAAGAATTAGGTCTGGTCATTATAGTGCTACTTTAAAAGTACTTTTTCAAAAACGTACATTTACTTGAGTAACTCGTTACTTCCCACCTCCGTGAAAGAATAAACACAAAGAGCCATGTTTACATGCTTAGTAACTAAATTATTTATCACAAGTCCCACCTGTGTGAGCAGGTGAGCTACAAAATCCTGACACATGTGTAACTGAAGCTTTCACGAGTCACAGCTTCCTGCGAATAGAACGATGGATTTTCAGTTGAGGGTTGCAGATTGATCTAAAAGGACTTTAGCTGAAGCCTGCTGTGCACCTGAACAGGCGTTATGAGTAAACGCACTTCTTCTTTCACAGCGAGCGGCTGGATGTTAACAAACAACAATGACGAGGCAGCCACAAACTGAGTGTTTCAACAAAGACGCGTTGCTGTATCTGTTTCAATGATGTAGGACGGTCAGAAATCATTTGTGATTAGTTATTGTTAATGACGTTAGTCAGTCATGTTGCTATGCTAATGTGATCTATTTTTTGCCAATGCATTTGGTTTAATTTCTTTCTGTGGTGCACATTTAAACTCAGACTGATCGCCTGCGTCGTTTGGTGACCCACAGAAATAAAGGTTCAGAAATGAGTCGGTCCTCACAGAGTCTGATGTGAACGTTCACAGTCGGCCAACGCTGTTTACTCTGATTACCAGATGTACTGTAGGCAGTGTTAGTGTTCCTGTTATCATCACACTGGCATGATGTCAGTACATTCACAGGAACATTAGGCTCTGATATATATGAGTTCATGTGCCCAGTTACAAAGCTTTTCCTTATAATCATAATATTGTGAAATATCAAGACCAAAACATGTTAGCTGACTTGGAAAAATTAAACTAGTCTTAATTAACCTCCTAGGACCTGGGAGGTTAATTTATTAGACCAAAATACTAAATTTTGCTCTACAAGGGCCTGATATCCACTCACGAGGACGTTATACTGTCTCTGTTTCATCAAAATGTAAAACGAATATCCTCATACGTTGCTCTCATTTTTCTTAGGAACAAAAATTGGGTAAAAAAAATAAAATCTGGTGATTCTTTGTTTTCACATTCATCGGGTCCCAATCAGCCCAAATATCAAAGAGAGATTAAAAATGCTGCTGTGGAAGAGTTCAGGTCTTAGGAGGTTAAGAAACATCCGTGTGTGCACGCCCAGGCTCATGATTGCAGGAAAAATTATGGCTGCTGTGGAAATGCATGGTTGTGGTCATCCCAGGAACGGAGCACCGGCGACTTCCAGCTGAGTCCCGTCGGAGAACGACACACCTGAGTGACATGAGCGACTCTCACCTGTGAAATCAGACTGATTGTTGTCTTAAAGATGAGCTTCTGTGAGTTCTCGCTCTTCTTATATGTGGCAGCGCACACACACACACACACACACTGCCTGACTCCCTGAACTATTGACCCCAGGGCTGTAAAGGTCAGGGGTCACAAACCTTTGGAGCACGTGTGTCGAGCCCAGAGGAGCACGCGGACCGTGCTCGGCTTTAACCTCTGTGTGTGATCGTGACCTCGGCGTCTGCTGCGAGCTGCAGAGGACGGTTATCGCGGCGTCAGCACCATCAGAACATTAAATCGCTGCTTTTTTGTCCTGGATTATTAATAAAGAGAAGGAGAGATGATACTTTTTTCTTTTTCCTCACAGGTGAAATTTACTGTTGTAATTTACTAAAAGAAGTAATATGTGTGTTTGATTAATGCTGCCGGTCGAGGTGTCAAAATGTAAATATACAGCATATAAATACATCTTCAGGTGTGTTTAGATTACAGGTGCAGATGTACTGGAGATTTTTTCACGTCTCCTTCGCTTTATCTGAAAATGGATTTAATCACATTTTCTTTCATCGCATTTCTGACTAAGAAGAAGAATAAACTATTTGTCTGTTTATTTTAGTTTTACTGATGTTATATGAGAATATTCAGCAGATTGACTCGACTCATGTTTTTGGTCGACAGTGATGATTCTGGGTTTTGAGAAGTGTCTGGATGATGCTCTGTCTCTGTGTCTGGCTGCATTAGTGCCACACTGGTTTGTTTCCTTAATAATGGTGAGGCAGTAAGCTGTCAAGCTGCTGTACATCTGATGGAAATCTCTTCATATGTGGAACCAAAGAGGGCTGAAGGATAAACTGAGTAGAATTTGGTGGGTAAAGGTCACTTTGGTCTAGTCGATTTCCAACAAACATACATATAAAAATATAAAAGGCTGTGCTATGAATAAAGACACAGCAGCTTTTTAAATTGTTGGAAAACCAAAAAGTTGAAGGAAAATTCTGTGATTGTTAATCAGCACAACCTTCAGCAACAGTCTAGCCGCTTGAAGTAGATCAGGTTCAATCGTTTGATTGGTTATTTATGGTTGGTTTACACAGCTTGTGTATGCTTGTGTATGCATGTGTATGCATGCGCAGCTGTATATATCCACACGTGTGTGTGTTAGAGGTGGGAATCACCATACATCCCACGATACGATATTATTGCAATTTTTAAACATATTTTGCGATATTCAGATTCTGTACATAAAGGTAAACTTTATCAATATTCATTTTCTCTAATATCAAAGTCTCACACTCAGTCTTTCTCTCATTTCAGTTTGATTGTTGACAAACTGAACGGTTTGTATTACAGTCTAGTCCAACTTAACTGAATCAACCATCTGGTACAATTATAGCTATTCTGAACTCTGCAGTTTATGAAAACTATGCAGCAGTGGAATGGAACATGCTCTGAAGTCAGAGCATGTTCCATTCCACAAAAACTTTTTTTGTAACAAAGTATCGATTTCTGCTGTCCCTGTATCCATACATTATTAGCAAACAAAATATCACCATGCTACACAGTATCGATTTTTTCCCCCACCCCTAGTGTGTGTGTGTGTGTGTGTGTGTGTGTGTGTGTGTGTGTGTGTGTGTGTGTGTGTGTGTGTGTGTGTGTGTGGGAGAATTGTGTTGCTTACATTGTTGAGATATACATGGCTGTACGTGAGAGTCACCATCTACTGGAACCAAAGTCCTTGTATGTGTCTGTGCACATACATGGCCAATAAACACGATTCTGATTTTCCTCACTGTTTAATGTAATATAACCATTTGGCTCATCGGAAGTTGGAATTTTCACCTGGAATTCTCCCTCAAGTCGGACTTCCAACGTAGAGAGTCGAAGCGGTTCACTGCTGCATCGCTAACGATCTAACAGCGACAGTGAACCGTAGTGAAACTAACATGGGTCTGCTGCTGTTGTCTATTTGTGACTCACACACACACACACACACACACACACACACACACACACACACACACAGCAGGTTTATCCATGACTGTGCAGCATGCGTGTTGTGGCTGCTGATGCATGAATGGTTCTTCTTTGCTAAGGAGCCAAACAATTCCCATTTTTCCCAAAGTTTGCAGCTTTACTGCTGGAACAGCTCAGGAGTGAGGTCACTCCGGCTCCTGCATCTGAATCAAACATCAACTTTATTTGAACGTTTGGCTCATTATTCCCACAAACCTGCGTGGTAACGTGGCGATGTGTGACACCGTGCAGTACTTCCTGCAGCAGCTGTTGTTGTGATTTATAGAAATGAACCTGATTCAAACAAACCGAACATATTAAATCTGTTCTTCGCGGTGCTTTAGGAGTCGACAGCCCTCTGTGTTTTACTTGAAGTGAAGTTGCAGTCGTAGCAAGCCCCACTGAAGGACGACAAGCGTCTGGCCTGGAGATCTGCAGATGGCCCCGCCCCTCCCTGAGCCCGGTTCTTCCTGTTAAAAGGGAGTTTTTCCTTCCCACTGTTGCTTGCTCAAAGGGTTGTTGTTGGATTGTTGGGTTTTCTCTGTGTGCACAGTTTTTAACCTGCAGTCTAAAGCACCTGCAGGTAACTGCTGTTGTGCTAAAGAAGTAAAACTGAACTGACCTTTGAGACAAAGGGACTGAAGCGACCACCAATGAGAGCACAGCACTGGTTGACCTACTGGAGAGCAGATAATACCTCACAGCGTCAGTGAAGTCTGTCCATCAGAACTCCTGATTTTCCTCCTCTTCAGTCAGCTGGACTCAAACATTGAGGATACTTCTGCGATTCAGTCTTTTGATGGCGAGTGACTTCGTTTAGCATGCTCTCTCTCTCTCTCTCACACACCCAGAGACATGTGAGCGCTCTACTTCCTGCTTTTACCTGAAGCTTCTCCACAGAGCTGTATACCTGCTCTGCTATTGCCTGCAGCTGGCGCTCAGACCTGCAGGCTGGCCGTCTTCATTGAGGTTAATGTCCCTTTAAAAGACCTGGAGTTATTTTTGCATCGTGAGAAGATATTCACCTTTTTGTTGCTGTTCGTTGCCTGTCATCACCGGTTTCACTAGCATCAGAGTGCGTGCATGTGTTTTAGCCAATCAGGAGGGAGAAGCTACAGTGCCAGCATCAGCAGAGTCATTTAAGATGTTGTGGTGTTACCATGAATTCTCTGTTTAGCTTCGTTTCACGAGTAGATCTGAATAGTAAAAAATTATCAATATTCTGCTCTACACTCAATTTGTTTAAGGCAAAGGTTAAAAACTGGTTATGGACAAATCAAGTGTGTGATCATGTATGAGTTGTATAGTTTTAATGTTTTATTTGGGAACAGAATGGTGTGTATGTGTAAGTTTGGTGATGGAGTTTTTATTATGAATGAATGATGAATTTTTATGAATTATTATGTCTATTTTTTATGCTTAAGGACAACAGATGGAAATTAGCCCTTGGCTATAATCTGGTATGTTTACATTCATGTAATTTTTTTTACAATTTATGTTCATTAACATGCACTGTCCTAAATAAATAAATAAATATTTATTTGTGCAAATATGTGGGAACAATATCATCACCAGGAATATTCCTGATTTAGGTCCTCCTACGTTTACATTTTATTTGTACATTTTGAAGCCAAATCTAACTTTTGGCTTGCAGACAAAGCTAGCGCACACTACTCATTCACATAAATGATGTGAGCACAAATTCAGACGCACACACACTCTGCACAAAAACACACACTCTGCACAAACACACACACTCTGCACAAACACACAGTGCATCTGTGGCTTTAGGCGAGCCTTCTAGGCAGGATTTTGCTGTTGACCTTGACCAACGCGTGAGAGGAGCTGGGAATGCTGTGTGTGCGTGTGTGTGCGCACGTGTGTGTGTGTGTGTGTGTGTAATTATTCTTATGAGGGCTACAGATGAATATGGTGGTAGAGGAAAACCCAGGAGATGAGGGGCTGGCGCACACACACAGACACACACACACTTGATGGGATCTGTCCATCCTTTTCTCTGCTGGAGCCGGGCCTACTTACACTCTCATGTGGGTTAAATATGTGTGTGTGATTGTGCCGCATATATGCATCTGTTTGTCTGTGTGTGTGTCTGTGTGTGTGTGTCTGTGTGTGTGCACGCAGCATTGTGTCGGTATGCCATTACTGAATCTCATTTGCTGCGTTCCTCTTTGTTGCTGTTGAATCTACAGGGTAATGGATTTATTAAGTTTGTCTGTGTGTGTGTGTGTGTGTGTGTGTGTGTGTGTGTGTGTGTGTGTGTGTGTGTGTGTGAGACATATTGTCTTTGTGTGTTTCTTCATCTGTGGATGTGTACTTTGCATTGATGTTGGTTTTGTGTGTACCGATGAGTGTGTGTGGGTGAATGTGTGCGTTTGCTTGGCTCCCTGTGTTGTGTGCTGTTACTGTGTGTGTGTGTGTGTGTGTGTGTGTGTGTGTGTGTGTGTGTGTGTGTGTGTGTCCCAGGTTCTGCCGTCCGCTGAGATCAGATGAAAGGAAGGAGGCCTGTGACGGATCCACTCGTCTGAACGAGGGAATTCGACCTCCCCTTCTCTCTCTCTCTCCCCTTCTTTGTGACTCTACCTCGCTCACCCAGCCATGTTACTGTCTCTCTCCCTCCGTCTCTCTCCCTCCGTCTCTCTCCCCCAGTCTCCCCCCTTCATTCTCGTTCTCTCTGAGCATGTGACCCACTTTTCCCACCCACGTCTCTCTCCCCGAGTCCCGTTAGGAGACGGTCTTCTGAGAACCAACCAGGGGACGGAGAGAGAGAGAAAAGAGCAGCATAGTGTGTGTGTCGCTCGCCCGTACAGTATGTCGTCACCCCGTGATTGGGTGCCTAATGTGTTGGCAGCCTCCACATCAGAGCGAATAAGTGTTTGTAAATGGGCTCCGTCTCAGAGCGAGGCGGCGGGTGAAGGCGTGGTCGAGGTACGCCGGCGGTCTTTGAGCCGCTGTCGGGCTGACGCGGGGAAAGTGCGAGCTCCTTTTTGTCACCGCCCTGTGGGTGGTTATTCAGCGCGAGTGAGGCTGCCTCGCTCGTTGTTTGTGTGTTTTGTGTTCCTGCCTTCGGTTCGGTCCCTCGCTGTGCGCGCTCACTTGATTGGTCGTAACTGTATCAGAAAGAGCTTTTTTCCTCTAACATGGGAACGTGGAAACATAACGACACGTTACAAACACACAGCACAGGGTGCCGGCTCCTTCACACACCGACAGTGATGCTTCTCTGAACGTGAGGTCCGTGTGTTGAATCTGAATGTTTTCTGTTGTCACGTCTTTCAGCGAGAACGTTCCACCTCCAGAGTTCAGACACATTACGTTTGTTTTTAAACGAGGCCTAATTAACGTTTACAGCCTGTAGCAAAAACACACATGAGCAGCATAAAGTTTGAGATGTTCATTAAATATACCTGAGTTGCTTAATGAACACCTGTAGCCCTCTCCGTACACGCCCCGCTGGTTTCTGTGCACTTGTACAGGGATGTAATTAAGCTCCCTTTTATATACACTTAACCCTTTAAAGCCGGTTGGAACGGGCACGCTATGTTTTGCGTAACTATTTTTAAATCCCGGTAGCTCTGCAACCACGTGAGCTAGCGCAATAATTGTTTTTGCATATGAAACCGGAGGAGTTGTACTTACATCTTATGCCATCAGCTTGTCCTCGGTCACAGTTTCCTTCCACATATAACTTTGCAAAAACTGCATAAAAAGCACTTGCAGCAACAAAAACATAATATTCCAGAAACACGCTTTGCTGATCCGATCAGCTGTTTGTAACACGAACTATCGCATGTCCGCCATGACCTGCCCGAAACCGGAAGTGACGTCATTTTCACGGAAATGTAGTTTTTTTACCATCAGGGCCTCATGAACCTATACTGGTGTTTTTAAAAGTTATGTTTGACTTTCTGACTTTCTGTGTGGTTTCTGGGATGCTTAGGACTCATATTGCACTGCTGGAAATAGTTTATTTTGATGCATATGCTGCTTTTTTGCAAATTTGCATTATAATATTTATTTTCGTTTTTCCTGCAGTGTATAAAAATTGGTGTATTTCAAAAATAAAACTATGAAGACACTCAAAATAAATTTCCTGTGGTGGGAAACTATTTTGTGCAACTTTTTTGTATTTACAGTTTTGAGGGATAAGCCTCTTAAATTTCTCTAACTAGAAATATATGTTAAAAAAACAAAAACGATTTTCATTTTTTTGTAGTTTATTGCACTTTATTGCAATTTATGTAATTACTATGCACTTAATGCAGACATATTATTAAAATCTGGGGCTATAATGGTTGTATTGATGTATATCAACTTGAAATGCTCCCAAAAATGGCTCCACAGCATGTAAACATATAATATAAGCTCTGGTGGACTTGGTTCTATGGCAGGTCTTAAAGGGTTAAAAAACAATGGCAGACTTAAAGCAGAGTCCTGCCTGTCTGCTTCCCATCGTACCTTTCTATTAAACAACGAGAGATGAAAGGCTTTTGTTAATAAACGGTAGAAGCAGCGTCCTTGCTCTTCAGTGCAGTGTCACACATCTTCCTTCACAGCCTCGGGTTTATCATCCAGGCCTGTAGATGGTTACACATTTCTGCACTAATGTGCATGTTTTCTATATTTTAAGTGTAACACAGTTAAAAACCAGAATCCTTCGATAAAGTGTACTCCCACACCAACATCAGGAACTGTCCTACATTTATCTCCCTCTCGCCTCCCTGTCCTCCATCATTTGCCCGTGCAGGTCATGAGGGGATAGGGTCTCATTTGGTTTTCTGATAATGGATATGATCTGATAACTCCCATCGAGCCAAAAGCCAGCAAAATTGTCAGTCTTCTGTGGCCTAATTACCCGCTGCGATGGCCAGCAGCTTTCTAAGACAGCGAGACTCTTCTTAGGAACCACCGTACACCCTGTGTCACCGTTGGACTAAAGCATAAAAGCAAATTAGTGGCTCGATGTCAAACGAGGCCCTGATTGGCTCTCTTTTATGCCTGGGCTCCTGTTTGTCATCTGATCACAAGGAAACACGGCGACCTCACATCCAAACATCGTATTTGAAGTTTTCACACAAAAAGAAAGACGTGAACATGTGGAACACCTGGATCGGTTCTTGCTCCAGTTTGTTGTGGGAGAGGGAGGAACAGATGTGCTTTGAGGTTTAGCCGGCTTAGCGTGCCGAACACTTGACCTGCTATTCTTCTTCTTCTTTCTTACAGATTGTAGGAGTCTTTATCTTGCTGCCTCGTACTGCAGCTGTTACTGTATAAAGGGTATAAATGACTCCACACGCTTTACATACTCACTGTGTGTTTACCTGACAAAGAGGCTCAGGTAAAGGCATCTTTCCTGTGTGTTAGGACATTAGTATTCACAATGTGCTGCCTTCCTGCCTGCTGCCCGCCACTCATTCCCCAGACAGCGAATCAGCCGGCGTTGATTAATTTCAGCCTATTAGCACCCCTCGTTCCCCTCCCCCAGCTCCGCCCAGGTTAAATCCCCGTGCACACCCACATGCACGCTTGCAGGCAGGGGGTGCTGCTGGGTGAGCGATGGCAGAGAGGTTGCCAGGGAGCCAGTTGTTGTCAGAATGATATTAATGAGTGCACCGCTCTGGCCCTGTGTGTGTGTGTGTGTGTGTTTACGTGCCTTTAATTTGGGTGTTGTTGTGCCCAGTAAAGGCAGGTCAAGTATGTGTTCTTATGGAGAGAGGTTTGTGTTTGCTGAGGGTGTGTGAGTGTTCAAACACGCTAACATATGTCCATACATGCTCGTAAAGCCTGTTTGTGTGTGTCTGTAGCTGTGTGCGATATCCAGCAATGCCATGGCCTGAGGGACGAGGGCTTATATATGTGTGTGTGTGTGTGTGCACGCGCTCTGTGGAGGCCTGTCCTAGTTTCCTTCCCCTCACCAGGGAGCTGGAGGATCCAAGGACTGACGCACATCACCTGACAGCCGCCCCACTGCTCCACGGCCCTGCACTGTGTGTGTGTGAAGGAGATGGAGTGTCTGAATGTGTGTGTGTGTCAGATGATTGTGTGTGTGATAGAAAGAGATGTGAAAATGTGTTAGGAAATCCATCAGTTTGAGCGTCATGGTACGTCTGTTAGTGTGTCTTTGTGCATGCAGACAGTGAGAGAGATGGAGAGAGTGAATTTTGGTGTAGTGATCCCTTGAGGTGTGTGTGTGTGTGTGCGTGTGTGTGTGTGTGCGCCTTTGGGGTAGAGTTTAGAAAATGGTGTCAGATGAAGCTTGGAGACAACAGAGCTAAGTGTGGTGCACTTAACCTTCGTCTGTGTGTATATGATGTAAACACACCTTAGAGGTGGGAATCACCACACATCCCACGATACAATATTATCACAATACTTAACACACGATACGATATTATTGCAATTTTTAAAAATATTTTGTGATATTCAGATTCTGTACATAAAGGTAAACTTTATCAATATTCATTTTCTCTAATATCAAAGTCTCACACTCAGTCTTTCTCTCATTTCAGTTTGATTGTTGACAAACTGAACGGTTTGTATTACAGTCTAGTCCAACTTAACTGAATCAACCATCTGGTACAATTATAGCTATTCTGAACTATGCAGTTTATGAAAACTATGCAGCCCCTTCAGCAACTGAAGAATTTGAAAGTAAATTAAAACAAAATATAATTTTACATTAAATAAAAAAAGTTTTAAACTTAATTAAAATAAAACATGTCTTAAATTAAAATAAGTAAACTGTCATGTTTATTGCTGCCATAAACAAGTTAAACACATTTGGACAGTGAAGGAATGTCAGGATTCTTGCTCAGAAAAAGGATCAACATGCTCTGAAGTCAGAGCACAAAAACCTTTTTGTAACAAAGTATCGATTTCTGCTGTCCCTGTATCCATACATTATTAGCAAACAAAATATCACCATGCTACACAGTATCCATTTTTCCCCACCCCTACTGGACCTGCGTAACATGTTCTCAGTATCGTAGTCTGCTTTGTACCATCAATGTGTCCTCGGCCTGCTGCTCACACGTGATGCCTCTTAGCAGAAGTGCTTTTCTCAGCATTTCCACAGACACAGACGAACATTTGGAGTTTTTGTGCTGCAAAGTTGGAGCTTAAAAACTTAAAAATGTTTCACCAGGATCTCTTCCTCACTTATTCTCTTCTTATATTTCAGTGGTTTCAATGGTTCTGTGAAAGTTCATATCATGTTTAATACTGGGTATTAAACCTCCTGCAGATGAACCGACTCCACTCCTCCGTCTCAGACTGCATCTGCTGGTAGATCTTTGTTTTGCTTTGATGACCTGCTGAGAGCTGCAGGTCTCGGATATCTTGCCAAAAAATCGTGTTGCATAACATAAATGTGAAGAAATCAGGCCTTTAGCTATCGTCCTGTTATCCTGTGAATGAAATTCATGTATCTGCATCTGTTCTTGTGATGAGCAGGACAGGTTCACCTGGTACACCTTACATTTTTAGCACCACCCTGGGTCAGGCCACCTTTAGAAATGCTCTGCAGTGATTAGTGTTAGTGATGGGCAGGGCACTAGTGTGTGAGTGCTGTCTGTGAGGAATCATCTGAGTGTGAAGTAGAGCCGGGCGATATGGCCCAAAATATTTTTCACGATATGTATTTGAAAATTTGCGATAATGATAAAACTGACGATATAATTGATGCGAGACAAAATACAAAATACAACTCAGCAACTTTACTAGTGCAAAAAACATCCATTTATTTTCACTTAAACAAGCAGCTGTTTTATGTGCATTAAAGCTATATAAAATTTAACAGTGCAAATGCAAATTCCTCGCTGAAAGGAAAGCTTTAACCAAAAGGCATTTCCAGTAGAAATAGGCTGACATATCCTGAGCATAACCATGTATAATATCCACTGAAGTTAAAAAGAGGTGCTTTGCAACATTAAACTGCAGTGTGCCAAATAAAAAAGTCAAATACGTATTTTTCGGACCATAAACTGCACGGGATTATAAGACACATCAAGCGAAACAGAGAAGTCAGATAAATCAAACTTTATTTAACTCATTCTTCTTGCTTCCTCCACTTCAATATTATTGAATATTGATTCATGAATGCTGTATTCTATCACAGCTGCTCTATTCCCATGCTGTTGCAGTATATGAATGACTAACCTCGTATTGTGGATGGATTATCTCAGTTGTTCTCCTGACTGAAGTTTGGTCCGTTTACAGCATCCTGCCATGCGATTGCATTTGTCCCTAACCATCAGGAACCTTCACGTTAACTTTTATCCAGTGGGAGAAAGTTAGCGTTCATCCTCCAGCTTCACTGTGTTTATGCTAACATAGCTGTGTAGCTAGCTACCACGTAGCACATCATTATATAGCAGGTAGCCCAACTTCAGTAACCCTACAAACGCCACTGCTGTTTAGTTTTCTGTCTTCATTTATGTTGAAAGTGATAGCAGAGCTGTACGTTCGAATTTTTCAGAAATCTCAGTCAGAACATGCTACATCATGTTTAGGTAACTAGCAAAACTAGCGAGCTAACTTCCTGCTAACTTCTAACTCTGTTAAACTTCATAAACTCTGTTTTCATGGATGCCTGGATGTTAAACTTAATTGTTACACCTGGTAAAGCAGCAACGCTGATGATTTTATTAAAGATGAAAGCATTCAGACAGTTTTTAACTCTCAGTGATGCTGCAGTGTTCGTTTGACTTTGGGACCCAGATTACTCCCAGATTTACGAGCACCTTAGTCCGACAAATACGGCAATAACGACGGCCGCTTGCATGTTCGACAAAATTTTTTGCTTTGGTGTGTATCTGACGGACGAAAGCTAAACCAGTGTCACACCACTGAAGTCGCAGCATTTTTACAAACCAATTCTGGTTCATCCGTTTCACTCAACAATCCGGTTTCCCCCTTCCCATTCTCCATTTCCGCCATGCTTTTTCGGCCATGTGCGTATGAAAACAAAGGCACTGCACATACGTGTTTTACCCATATTCTATCGCGATATTTTATTTTCTTATCATTGCCTAACACCATAAGAAAATAAATACCGCCATATCATACGTGAACGGTATGATATGGCGTGTGTGAATAAGACCAGAAAGATGGCGATCGACTCCAGAAGGAAGAGGATGGTGACACGACCTATGTCTGTCCTCAGACAGGAAGGTGATGTCGTGTCTGGGCCCAATGCTTGGATGTGCCCATCGAGAACTGGGAGACCAAAAAGGAACGAACAAGCTCTGATTTTTGAGGAAGCTGAGATCCTTCAGTGAGTTCTGCAAAATGTTGACAGGTTTTCTGTCACTGAGTTGTGGGAACTACGATGTACTCTGCTGTGATGTGCTGGGGAAGCAGCGCTGGAGCTGGTGACACCAGCCGATACTTGGCATGAGCCATCATGGTTATGAAGATTTAATTATATGAACGGTGTTAGAAACTGGAGCACGCAGCGTCACTTACAGGAAAACGATCAACCTTCTGCACAAAGGGCTGAATTCAAAGGAACCCCCAAATCAACGTAAAGTAACGCAGCATAATGTTGCACCTCAACATGGTCCTCAGTAGTTCGTATGGCCCCGTGTGCTTCTGTGTGTGCCGATGTTGGGCCATGCTCCTGATGAGACCATGGATCTGACATCGAAGCATCATTCCCAGAGGGAAACCACTGGATTTGGGTCAGGCGAACACCGGGGCCAGTCGGCGTTATCAGGAACTGCGGACCTGCCTGTTCTGGTATTACGGCAGCCAGGCTCCATGGTGCTGCACAGTGAACACAGGGCTCACTAGAGGATTTTGGGCTCATGAAGTCTTCTTTCTGATTGGTTGGTCAGAGACATTCACACCTGCTAGAAGTCCTTCTGTTGGGCTCTGGCAGTTCCTCTTGCTGTTCCTCCTTGGACAGAGGAGCAGATGCCCACTCTACTGATGGATGCTCTACAGTAACTGCCTTTCTCCTGGAATTTCCTCCATGCTCTCGAGACTGTGCCGGGAGATACTGCAAACCTTCTGCCAGTGTATGACTGAGCCATCTTGGAACAGTTGGATAACATTTGCAGCCTTTGGAGGGTCCAGGTATCATGATACCAGCAGTGACCCTGACTCCTGTGAGAGCAGTCAGAGAAGATGTCACTGTAAAACCTCTTTGAAGGTTCCCCACCAACATCCTAGAAGTTTAACTGATTTGATGCTGAACTCTGGTTAAAATGTTTTCCTTTGACTTTTGTTTTTCAGCAGTACATTAAATATAATCTGTACAGACTTCCTGTTAAAGATGATTGTTTGAATCAAGCCAAGTATGTGGTTATCAGTGCACCAAACGACTCGTTCACAGCTGAAAGTTTTTCAAAACAATTTTCAACAACCAGCAAAGTCAAAGTCATTTAGAAGTTTCTACCATCTGCTTCTTTACAACTTTGATGGCGTCTATTTTTAGAAGGTGAAGGGTCACGTTTGACGATTCGTGAAATATCCATAATCACATATTCTAAATCTCGGGTGACCGCTTCAGTCCATATGAGAGGCTGATAGCATATTCATACTCAGGTCTACAGGCCTGTGTGCTTTATTAGAAAAAACTGTCATGAATATCTTATAGGCTCCTAATGCTGTGTGATACGTTAGGATCTGGACACATTAAAGTTTTAAAGGCACATTAGATTGGCAATGACAGAAGGATTAGGAGAACGGCGTGGGGGGCGTGGCTGTAAAAGAAGAAGAAAGTGAGTTAAAAACATTACAGCGGTGGTTTATATTTGTGGCTTTATTTAGTGAATGATGTCACGTTTCCTGCTTGAGCTGGCAGGTCACGCGAGCAAGGACCGCGAAGAAGGAAGTAGGGCTGCCACGATTAGTCGACTAGTCACGATTACGTCGACTATCAAAATCGTCGACGACTGATTTAATAGTCGACGCGTCGTTTGAAGCTTTGTAAGATCCCAAAAGACGCAGGAATAAGTAGTAGGATTTAAGAGTGTAATAACGGACTGAAACAGAAGATGGCAGCACTGCATGTACAAGGATGCCAGCTGCCGTTAAACCCCGAAGAAGAAGAAGAAGCTGTGTCCCAGAATTCATAGCGCAGCCCAGCTCAGTTTCCAACAATGGCGGCAGCTAGTTAGTTTTAATATTACTCTTATTATTCTTTCTGGGTCACAAAATAAACGTTTAACATATTTTCAGGCGAGAATGTAGCTGTGTAAACCTCAAATATCTGCTCAGTTTATCAAGACACCACATATTTTCAAAAGCGCTCCGACGTTTTCGGAGACGTCTGTTAGCCACTAGCTCGATAGCTAGCCGGGGGCTAGCCTCACTAGAGCCGTGAGAACACCGGACTCCCGGCAAATTTCGCTACTCAGGTTAAACATGATATATAAGTCACTTAGATAACTTAAAAATGTTATTGTTTGGCTTTTTTTAGTATTTTATTTGTTCCTGAGTAAATCGGTTTGGCTGAGATTAAAGTTATAGTTTTTACACAGCTGAATAAACGTCAAGCAGACAGCTGATTATCAGAAGTGTGAGATGCTCGAGAATTTACTCTGGTGTCCTGTTATATTTTAGATAGCAAGGAGTTTATTAAACTTCACCGAAACAATCTGCAGATTTCATTAAAATTTAATAAACTATCATCTTGTCTTTATTTTTAGTTAGCACATACCTTAAACACTTAAAGCTGTAAGCTAATGATAGTTATATAAGAGCAGATGCTGCTGGTGCAACAAGCTGTACGTTTTACGTCCAATGGGTGATGATCTGATTAGTCGACTATTAAAATAATCGTTTGTGGCAGCCCTAGAAGGAAGCAAGGTGCCATTCAGAAGACCGCAAGTTTGTGGGAGACGCTTCTCGCTCACGTCACGTGCTCTATGCTGCGCTCCTTTTCAATAATATATTATCTCTGATCTTCAGTGCTGTAGGCTGGAGGCTTTTTCCCTTCTAATATTGCTGAATTGCAATAGAGTACTTTTAGTTAGTCCCTGTTCTTCCTCTTTAGTTGATACTGCTGACCTATGAGTTTTTTCCCGCAGAGGTCTACCTCCCACCTGAAGGCCCTTGTGTGTGTGCTGCTCGGTGCTGCGTCCGTGTCAGTGTTTCACATATGAGAGGTCATGACCCCGCAGCCTGGAGTACACTTGTCTTCATCTGATTACATATTAACAGCCTGGACACACAGGCGCGGTCATTGTGGGCGACGGGTCCTTTGACCCTCGGTAAAAAGCGACGTGTTCTCCCAGCGGACACCCCCCCCTCATTAATACAGACACCCACTGTCTGTCTGTATTTCCCTGCCAGCCCAGCAGTGTCAGGTGTTTCTGTGTCGTCCTCAGGTAAACGGCTCCAGGAGTGGGTGTGTGTGATTCTGTGCCTCTTTCTTTTCATCATCAACTTCTCGTTCCTCCTCCTGCACTTCTCCACTGTTCACATCTACAAGATCGTCCTCGGCATCGGTAAGCGGACACTCACACGAAGTCACTAAACTGTGATGGCTGCGATGTTGTATGTAAATGCTCATGTTCATGTACAACTCTAATCAAGTTTTTGTAATTCTCTGTCCACGCCTGCATTCATGCAACAGTCCTCGGAATAGTGACGGCAGATTTTGCATCGGGGATCGTGCACTGGGGAGCAGATACCTGGGGATCGGTGGACATCCCTGTTATTGGGAAGGTACACACACACACACACACACACACACACACACACACACACACACAGAGGCAGGCAGGCTGTGTCAAACGACTTTGAATAACTTCATTTTCCTGCCAACCGAACTCTAAATCAGGTGTCTCACTGTCAGCAGTCTCACTAGTGTTGGTTCTGCTTCGCCTCTGTCAGACAGGCGGGTCGCTGACCAGCTGGTAACCACTGGTCAGCAGGAAAGTGTGTAATCACTGACTAGTTGTTGCTGGCTGTCTCTGTGAAATCAATTGGTAAAGCTCCATTTCTGCAGCCTACAGGCTGGTCAGAGACTGGTTGCACTGGAAAGCTCCTGGTCATTGATTTGGTTTGTCTGCAGACATTTACAACCAACTCCCCAAACGTCTGAGGCCCTTTAAACCCCTCGTAGTTGAACACAAGAGTCTTCTCGCAGCCCAAGCAATCACTGCAGCAGCTGCTTTGTCACCAACTTTGGCTTCTTAAGTTTCTTCATTCAAGGTAAGTTTAGCAAATCACATGGTTCACTCGATTGCTTCTGAGTGTTTATGCAAACATTTTCCCTTCATCAATCTTTTTTCCCTCAACATAGAAGAACAAAGTCAAACTGTTCATCTTACAGCCAACCGTTTACTTTTTTCCAAGCTTGATTGTTAAATCTCGTCCTCTCTTATTTTGAGCTCCACACTTTAAACACAGATGGAAGATTAATGTTTATCATATTTTCCAAACACCAAAATGTTCTAGTAGTACCAGCAGTAGTAGTATTACTAGTAGTGACATATATTTTTGTATCTTCAGTGACCTTTCAGAACACAAAGGTCAAATGGCCCAGTGTCAGGTTATTTGGGCCTACTGTCAAAAATACCTGTATCAGCGCCCACCTGTGCACACTTTTGGAAACAAGTTTTGGCATTTTTAATATTTATTTTTTCATTAATCGAGAAGTACCACGCCATCTGTTACAGTTCTTATTAGTGGACAGTCCACCTAGCTCTGTCCTTCGTCTGTTTCCCCGCTGGCTGACTCACTGCTGTGAGTCCACAGTGTGGACCCACAGCTGGGTGACTGCAGTGCTTTTCCTGCACTTTAAATGCACTCTGAGCTGGAAGGCCACTGCAGCTGATACCTGCAGCATGTGGAGAATGGGTTCATGTCCTGCTGACTGAACTGGAGCGTCTGTGGGATGAGAGCGGCACTGACGAGGCAGCTGATGTCATTTTCATTTATTTTATTTGTTTGTCAGAAAGTGCCTGGCCTTGAAACGAGTGCAGAAGAGCACCTTTATAAATGATAGTATTTAAAAAAAGCCTTTTTTAAAAACACGTCCATCCTCAGATCCATTATTTTTGCATCGTTCTTGCTTTGGTACAGTTTTCCTGAATAATCCCAGCGAGCCAGATGGGACGGGCTTCTTTGGTTTTTACAGTTGGAGGTTTTGTTAAAAGTTGGTGTCTTCGCTTTCCTGGGACTGCATCGCCGTGGTAGCAGTCGCCCCTCGTCCCCACAGCGTTGCACTTCCATAGTGACCTGAAGCTAAATGTCAGTGTAACACAAAGGGATTTCCCTGTGGGCAGTAATGTCCACTGCACTCACACACGGGGTCACATGTGAACAGTCTCACCTTGAATATTGACGACCTTTCAGCGCACATACAGTATGCACATATTTATGTGGCTGTGTTACAGTCATCCACACACTCCTCTCAGCCAATTAGAGTAAAGGTTATCCTCATTTCATCCAATTAAAATCAGTATGATCCGGTGCAGCATGCAGATTGGTTCATGCTAACTTTGATTAATGGCATGTGAATTTAGTGAGTGGAAGTGTGGGAGCGTTTCATCTACTGTTCCTTGTATTTATGAATTATTCATATATAAATAAAACTGGAAGCTGATGTTTTTAAACCTGAAGCATCCCTGTAAGAACCGTAGGTATCAATCACACTGTCCCACATGTTATCACTACATCATTAATAATAATTTGATTGCAGTTCACACCATTTGTTACTTTGACTGCAAAACTGCAAACACATGGAAACATTTGTTTTATTTACAAATACTTATTATCATAGTTAAATATGACGCAAACACCAGAATCACCTTAATACCTGTAATGCAATTTATAGTATTTTTGTAGTACAAGACAGTAGGGGTGGGGGAAAAATGGATACTGTGTAGCATGGTGATATTTTGTTTGCTAATAATGTATCGATACAGGGACAGCAGAAATCGATACTTTGTTACAAAAAAGGTTTTTGTGCTCTGACTTCAGAGCATGTTGATCCTTTTTCTGAATCCTGACATTCCTTCACTGTCCAAATGTGTTTAATAAACATGACAGTTTACTTATTTTAATTTAAGACATGTTTTATTTTAATTAAGTTCAAAACTTTTTTATTTAATGTAAAATTATATATCTCCTCCGTGAATCGCAACCTTATCGTGGTGGAGGGGTTTGTGTGTCCCAGGGATCCCAGGGGCTATGTTGTCTGGGGGCTTTTGCCCCCTGCTAGGGTCTCCCATGGCAAATTGGTCCTGGGTGAGGGACCAGACAAAGAGCGATTCAGAAGACCCCAATGAAAAAAACATCGAGGGAACAGTTTACCCTGCCCGGGATAGGGTTACCGGGGCCCCGCCCTGGAGCCAGGCCCGGGGAGGGTGCCCGAGGGCGAGCGTCTGGTGGCCGGGCCTTAGTCCATGGGGCCCGGCCGGGCACAGCCCGAAGAGGCGACATGGGCCCATCCTCCCGCAGGCCCACCACCCGCAGGAGGCGCCATAGGGGTCGGGTGCATTGTGTGCCGGGTGGCGGCCAGGAGCGGAGGCCCTGGCGGACTGACCCCCGGCTGCCAAGACTGGCAATAGGGACATGGAATGTCACCTCTCTGGTGGGGAAGGAGCCTGAGTTAGTGCGTGAGGTTGAGAGGTACCGGCTAGATATAGTCGGGCTCACCTCTACGCACGGCTTGGGCTCTGGAACCAGTCTCCTGGAGAGGGGCTGGACTCTGTCTCAGTCTGGAGTTGCCCCTGGTGAGAGGCGGCGGGCTGGGGTGGGTATTGTAATATCCCCTCGGCTTGCTGCCGGTACGTTGGGGTTTTTCCCGGTGGACGAGAGGGTTTGTTCCCTGCGCCTTAGGGTCGGGGAACGGGTCCTGACTGTCATCTGCGCTTATGCGCCGAGTGGCAGTTCGGAGTACCCAGCCTTCTTAGAGTCCCTGGGGGGGGGTGCTGGAAGGTGCTCCACCTGGAGACTCTGTTGTCCTGCTGGGAGACTTCAATGCTCACGTGGGTAACGACAGCGAGACCTGGAGGGGCGTGATTGGGAGGAACGGCCTCCCTGATCTGAACCCGAGCGGTGCTTTGTTATTGGACTTCTGTGCTAATCACAGTTTGGCCATAACGAACACATTGTTCGAACATAAGAGTGTCCATAAGTGCACGTGGCACCAGGACGCTCTAGGCCGTAGGTCGATGATCGATTTTGTAATCGTATCACCAGACCTGCGACCATATGTTCTGGACACTCGGGTAAAGAGAGGAGCTGAGCTGTCAACTGATCACCACCTGGTGGTGAGTTGGATCAGGTGGCGGGGGAGGACGCTGGACAGACCTGGTGCACCTAAACGCGTAGTGAGGGTGTGCTGGGAACGACTAGCAGAGGCCCCAGTCCGCGAGATCTTCAACTCACACCTCCGGCAGAGCTTCAACAGCATTCCGAGGGAGGCGGGGGACATCGAGTCCGAATGGACCATGTTCAGCGCCTCCATTGCCGAAGCTGCTGCATTGAGCTGCGGCCGCAAGGTGGTTGGTGCCTGCCGTGGTGGTAATCCCCGAACCAAATGGTGGACACCAGAGGTGAAGGGAGCCACCAAGCTGAAGAAGGAGTCCTATCGGGCTTGGTTAGCCTGTGGGACTCCGGAGGCAGCCGACAGGTATCGACAGGCCAAGCGGAATGCGGCTCGGGCAGTGGCTGAAGCAAAAACTCGGGTGTGGGAGGAGTTCGGAGAGGCCATGGAAAAAGACTTTCGGACTGCCTCGAAGAGGTTCTGGCAAACCGTCAGGCGTCTCAGGAGGGGAAAGCGGTGCTCTACCTGCACTGTGTATAGTGCTGGCGGAGCGCTGCTGACGTCGACTGAGAAAATTGTCAGGCGGTGGAAGGAATACTTCGAGGACCTCCTTAATCCCACTGACGCGTCTTCCGAGGAGGAAGCAGAGTCTGGGGATGAGGGGAATGACCCGCCAATTTCTGGGGGCGAGGTCACTGAGGCAGTTAAACAACTCCTTGGTGGCAGAGCCCCTGGTGTTGATGAGGTCCGCCCCGAGTTCCTGAAGGCTCTGGACGTTGTAGGGCTGTCCTGGCTGACACGCCTCTGCAATGTTGCGTGGAGATCAGGGGCAGTACCCGTGGATTGGCAGACCGGGGTGGTGGTCCCCATCTTTAAGAAGGGGGACCGGAGGGTGTGTTCCAACTACAGGGGGATCACACTCCTCAGCCTCCCCGGGAAAGTCTATGCCAGGGTGCTGGAAAGGAGAGTTCGTCCGCTAGTCGAACCTCTGATGCAGGAGGAACAATGCGGTTTTCGTCCTGGTCGCGGAACACTGGACCAGCTCTTCATCCTCTCGAGGATACTTGAGGGTGCATGGGAGTTTGCCCAACCAGTCTACATGTGTTTTGTGGACTTGGAGAAGGCATTCGACCGTGTCCCTCGGGGTGTCCTGTGGGAGGTGTTGCGGGAGTATGGGGTGTCTGGCCCATTGCTACGGGCCATTCGATCCCTATACAACCGTTGCAAGAGCTTGGTTCGCATTGCCGGCAATAAGTCGGACTCGTTCCCGGTGGGTGATGGGCTCCGCCAGGGCTGCCCTTTGTCACCGGTTCTGTTCATAATTTTTATGGACAGGATTTCTAGGCGCAGCCAAGTGGCGGAGGGCTTTCGCTTTGGTGGCCTCAGGATCTCATCTCTGATCTTTGCGGATGATGTGGTTCTGTTGGCTTCATCGGGTGAGGGCCTCCAGCTCGCACTGGAGTGGTTCGCAGCCGAGTGTGAAGCAGCGGGAATGAGGATCAGCACCTCCAAATCTGAGGCCATGGTTCTCAGCCGGAAAAGGGTGGAGTGCCCACTCCGGGTCGGGGATGAGGTCCTGCCCCAAGTGGAGGAGTTCAAGTATCTCGGGGTCTTGTTCGCGAGTGATGGGAGAAGGGAGCCGGAGATCGACAGACGGATTGGGGCTGCGGCTGCAGTAATGCAGACGCTGCACCGGTCTGTCGTGGTGAAGAGGGAGCTGAGTGTAAAAGCGAAGCTCTCAATTTACCGGTCGATCTACGTCCCTACCCTCACCTATGGCCACGAGCTGTGGGTAGTGACCGAAAGAACGAGATCGCGGATACAAGCGGCGGAAATGAGCTTCCTCCGAAGGGTGGCTGGCATCTCCCTTAGAGATAGGGTGAGAAGTTCGGCTATCCGGGAGGGGCTCAGAGTAGAGCCGCTGCTGCTCCACATCGAAAGGAGCCAGCTGAGGTGGTTTGGGCATCTGACAAGGATGCCCCCTGGGCGCCTCCTGGGTGAGGTGTTCCAGGCATGTCCCACCGGGAGGAGGCCCCGGGGCAGACCCAGGACACGCTGGAGAGATTATATCTCTCGGCTGGCCTGGGAACGCCTTGGTGTTCCCCCGGATGAGCTGGAGGAGGTGGCTGGGGAGAGGGAGGTCTGGGCCTCTTTGCTTAGGCTGCTGCCCCCGCGACCCGGCCCCGGATAAAGCGGATGAAGATGGATGGATGGATGGATGGTAAAATTATATTTTGTTTTAATTTACTTTCAAATTCTTCAGTTGCTGAAGGGGCTGCATAGTTTTCATAAACTGCATAGTTCAGAATAGCTATAATTGTACCAGATGGTTGATTCAGTTAAGTTGGACTAGACTGTAATACAAACCGTTCAGTTTGTCAACAATCAAACTGAAATGAGAGAAAGACTGAGTGTGAGACTTTGATATTAGAGAAAATGAATATTGATAAAGTTTACCTTTATGTACAGAATCTGAATATCGCAAAATATTTTTAAAAATTGCAATAATATCGTATCGTGGGATGTATGGTGATTCCCACCTCTACAAGACAGTATTTGTTGTACTTCACTGATATTATAACAACTTAGAGATTCTAATGTGATTTAAACAACATTTTATAAACACGTATACAGCGTGATGCATGTCATTCATTGTTTCCTCGTCTTTCTGAGACACGTGCAGGCTGTCACACCTCAGCTGTTGTGTTGCAGCTCCTTATTGTTGCATGGTTAGCTACCAGCTCGTGAGTGTAACAGGCTGGACGTGCACTGCACCGTCGTCCATCAGTGCACGCGAAGGAACGAATTTTTGTTTTAAATTAATTTTAAATAATCCCGTGTCTGCTTATATTGTTCATACATACAAGGTGATTATGTATTTAAAGATAAATACAGATGTTTGGCTCCAACCTTAAAACCACGAACAGGTACAGATGTTGTTATGTAGTTACATGCAGTACATGCAGTACATGCAGTACTCATTCAAATGAAACGATGTATAAACGACTGTAGTTATTGCACAAACACACCAGGAAAAAAACATGACTTGATTCATTAGCATTGTTGTTGTGTGTAAATCAAATATGTCTCTGCTCAGCAGACTGCTGGATTTCAGCTTGAGATTACTCGAGTACTTCAGTGTAATCTGATTAGCTGCAGCACCGACAGTCTTGACTTTCTAATGGTTTGTGTAATTTGGGCTGTAATGTATGTCTCTATTTTTAGATGCTACCTTAATAATATTTATTGAATATGTGCACTGTACTATCAGATGATGCTGAACAGTAATTTTAGGATCCCTGTGTTACTTGTTGTGTTTGCAGAAGGTATTATTTGGTGTGATGTTTATTTCTAATGTGGCATTTATTGAGGTTTGGGGTAGTTACTGGGACCAAAGGCACAGCGGCAGTCACAGATTTGCATGGTGTGTTGGACACTGTAGGAGACCTCTAATAAAGACTTTAACTGGCAGAGAAGAATGGACCTTTACGGAGAACAGAGGGCTGACAATAGTCTGCTGGAAATAAAGCGTCCACCTCTGCTGCATTTGTGAGGCTGAGAATAAAGCCGGCCCGTGCTCCCGGTTAGTTTGAATATCAAACACGAGCGTGATTCAGAACACCTGAGGCTAATGGCGGCCGTGTTAGAGCGTTAGAAGTTGGCGCTGTCCTTTATTTGTGCCTTCTGCTATTTTATTCTGTTTTTGCTGATGTATGTCCAGCTTCCTGTCGCCTCTACCTGTGATGACCTGTGTAAACATGCGTTGTCTGTACTTTATGTACCGCCGTCTCAGACCTGCTCTCACTGCAGGTCATCGAATTCATCCTACACATGTCATGTCACACCTTATATTTCAGACTGTGGGTCGTGTTTTTGTGTCACTGCTGCTCTCCTGCTGATGTTGAAAGTGTGGTAGCTGCCTGATTTAAACATCTGCACACACGCTTTTATTTGCAGCTTTAGATTTTTAGACCCAGTAAAGTAAACGTCTGTGGGTGGGAGCAGCTGAAGACGTTTTCTTTAAAACAGGTTTGATTAAAGACTTTATTCAAATCAAGGTTTTTATGGCAGTTACAGTAACAAGTAGGGATGCAACGATACCAATTTTTTCAAACCGATACGATACCGATACTTGGATCTGAGTACTTGCCGATACAGAGTACAAAAACCGATACTTCTACCACACACACACACACACACACACACACACACACACACAAATGCAATGAATTGGAAGACAGGTTTTATTTTATTCTCTGCCGATAAAAAATAAAATCTTAATAAAAATGACCACAAAAAAAATTTCAAGTGAAAAATAAGCACTTCTGTTAAATTATTGCAGAGTCTCTACATTGTAATTTTACAAAATATCACTGAACTATTGGCACTGTCTCGAGCTTTCAGAATAATAAATAAACACTTCTGTTTGGAATAAAATAAATACAAATTAGGTTTGAGAATAAAATAAACTTTTAAATTGTTGCAGAGTGTCCAATTTCATATCACAGCTCGAGTATGCTGAGAAGACGGTGCAATCCTATGTTTTCCACGGCCGGCATTGGCTGGTCATCCAGAGCGATAAAATGAGTCAGAGCCTCTGTTATTTTAACTGCCCGTGGATTTTCTCTTGACATTTTTCTTCGCTTTTCCAAAACCTGAGTTAAAGTTGGCTGTTCCACACTGCTGACATTTTGTTTAGCCTAGCTACAGCAGCCTCCAGTTTCTCTTTTTTATCTGGAGCTGCCAGTCTCACTCGCCTAACCATGTGCCTGTTTAGCGCGGGATGTCCCCCTAGTGGCCAATCTAAAAAACTACAACAGAAATGACAAGCCACCTACTGATTAATGAAATAAGTTAGTATCTGTTCATGGTATCGGTTAACTTTTACGAGTATGAGTACACACACATTTTACAGTATCGGCCCCGATACCCGATACCAGCATCGGTATCGGTGCATCCCTAGTAACAAGCACTGTTGTTGGATGCTAGAATTAGTCTGTGTATCATTAGTGAAACATGGGGCTTTGTGTGTTTAGCTACAAAGTAACAACAGTCGTCAGTTAACCCTTTAAGACCTACCATAGAACCAAGTCCGCCAGAGCTTATATTATATGTTTACATGCTGTGGAGCCATTTTTGGGAGCATTTCAAGTTGATATACATCAATACAACCATTACAGCCTAGATTTTAATAATATGTATGAATTAAGTGCATAGTAATTACATAAATTGCAAAAAAGTGCAATAAACTACAAAAAAATTGAAAATCGTTTTTGTTTTTTTAACATATATTTCTAGTTAGAGAAATTTAAGAGGCTTATCCCTCAAAACTGTAAATACAAAAAAGTTGCACAAAATAGTTTCCCACCACAGGAAATTTATTTTGAGTGCCTTCATAGTTTTATTTTTGAAATACACCAATTTTTATATACTGCAGGAAAAACGAAAATAAATATTATAGTGCAAATTTACAAAAAAGCAGCATATGCATCAAAATAAACTATTTCCAGCAGTGCAATATGAGTCCTAAGCATCCCAGAAACCACACAGAAAGTCATAAAGTCAAACATAACTTTTAAAATCACCAGTATAGGCTCATGAGGCCCAGACGGTAAAAAACTACATTTCCGCGAAAATGACGTCACTTCCGGTTTCGGGCAGGTCATGACGGACATGCGATAGTTCGCGCTGACGTCTAATCCAATGTAGGAAGTGTTACAAACAGCTGATCGGATCAGCAAAGCGTGTTTCTGGAATATTATGTTTTTGTTGCTGCAAGTGCTTTTTATGCAGTTTTTGCAAAGTTATATGTGGAAGGAAACTGTGACCGAGGACAAGCTGATGGCATAAGATGTAAGTACAACTCCTCCAGTTTCATATGCAAAAAAAATTATTGCGCTAGCTCACGTGGTTGCAGAGCTACCGGGATTTAAAAATAGTTACGCAAAACAGAGCGTGCCCGCTCCGACTGGTTTTAAAGGGTTAAGGAAGCGAGTGGAGTCAGTCAGTCAGTCGCTGTCCTCATGGAAACGTAACCCGCCACTGTACTCTGGAGCATGTGCATCATATCAGCATTTGGCTTAAAAGAAAAAGAAAATGTGGAGTACAAACTTGTGTATGAACACAGAGAGCGCATTATGATGCATGCTTCTGTCCACATCACAGTTGGAATATGTTGTTGTTCAGGCAAAATAGGGCGAGAATTATTGCACAAAGTACACGGCGAGGTTGTTGCTCTCCAGGAGAAATTGTGTAACACCAATTTGTTCTTTCTGTGAGTCTACAGAAGCCTTTTCTCTACTCAGCAGTGCTAAAACCGCAACACTAGTTTAAGAAGTGCTCGACAATTTCCCTGTAGCGTTTCCACATTTCCTTTAGGAGGCTTTTTGTCGTCATCGTGTCGTTGAGCTTTAATTGACTCAACAAGGATTTAGCAGTCCTCTAATGACACCACTTTGAGGACAAAGTCACGCTCATTAGTTCCCAATGATGCTCGATTCACACGGAAATTTGCCAGATGTGCTTACAGTTTTGGGATATATGTTTTATCCTCTCTCCCCGTCTATTTCACTTGTGCAGCCGTATTTTAAAAGCATCGCTACTTCTGTCCTTGTGTCTTTAAATCTCTTTCAAGGCAACTCTCCAGTGAGGCTGATTGGAGCATTGAAAGAGAGTTAATTGAATGATGTAAGTCGGTTCTTATTTAAAGGACAGAAGGAGGAAAAAAGAGTGCGATATTAAAGGATGGTAAGGTTGGGCCCAAAAAAGAGAAACTAATAAAAATACAGCAGACGAGGTTGGAAGGACAAAAAAAAGAAGGGGGTGGAAGGGCGTGTCCGTCCAAGCAGTGGGACAGCGGCGGTTGCTGGGGCGATGGGCGATGTGAGCTGGTGATTAACGGATGTCGTGCAAGGCAGGCCGTTAAACGGTGTGGGATTAGAGGACACGCAGCGACCGGTGGCCCGCCGTTAACTGGGAGCGCCCGTGCCGCCCCTCTCGGCACGACCTCTGCGGCTTAGCCGGCCTTTCATCTAGCTGAGGGCTGCGGTGAGAGGAGGGGGACGATGGAAGAGGGGAGGAGGGGGAAGCAGCGGTAGAGAAGGGAGCTGGGCACGTAATTGTGAGGATATCAACAGATAGTTTCAGCGTTTGCAGTGGCACCTACCGACGATGTGCGCTGATAGGCGTGTGCGATTGTTTCGAGCGGCTAACCCGACAATAATGAGTTTTCATGCTGATGTTACCACGGCTGCACACAAACACGCACTCGGATAAATGCGCACTGTGCACAAACACATGCAAACCTTCCTCTTTTTGCTTTTTCCACACAGAGAAATAAATTACCTTTATCCTCTGTGTGCATGTGGGTGTGTTTCTTCCTCTTTTGTGCTTCTGAGATTCAGATCCAGTCTTTCATTTGAGACCCCCATGCTCTCACAGACAGGTGTCTGCCTCTGCACAGTGCTGCTGGGTGTGTGTGTCTGTGTGTGTCTGTGTGTGTTCTAAAGCACACATTTTTGAATTGGTGGGGTGTCTGTGGGTCATTTATGTGTATGAGTGTGTTTGCACAAGTCGACTGCTGTTCTGTGGTTTATTAGGATGCTGGATATGAGCTTTGGGGTTGCACAGGGTGCTCGGCACCACTAAGTGTGTGTGTGTGTGTGTTTGATCTGCATTGGCGTAAAGAGGATAAACATTGTTTTGTGTTGTGGTTTAAAGTGAATTTAAATTCATTAGAGGAACCCAACGAGGACTTTCAGCCTGTATGTGCATGTGACTGTAGCACCTTTATTTAGCACAGACTAGATTGTCTGTTTACCCTGTTTGTGTCCTGATGTCATACTTGTGTTATTACTACGCTGTTATCTCAACGTCTGAGCCTCTCAAAATGGTTCATGAATAAAATTAAACCTTTGGATTTAAGATTAAAGTTTGCAGTCGAACCAAATCTTGATTTAACCTACGCTGCAACAAAACTGCATAAAAGCGTCATTGGCCATAAACAAATGGACTAATTGTCTCTCTGACATGAAAACGAGCAAACAGCGTTTAGGTGACGCTGACTCGCTCACCGCCGTCTGCACAGCTTTGCAAACATATAAAAACGGCAGTTGGTAACTCCGAGCTGCTGTTTCTCACTTTCATCTTCCTCCATGCTACGCTAGTTCTCCTGTTAGCTGTTGCTAGTTACAAAGTGCATACAGAACAACATTTAACTGAAGTAGGGCTGCCACAAACGATTATTTTGATAGTCGATAGTCACCGATTATTTTTGCGATTAGTCGACTAATCAGATCATCATCCATTGGACGTAAAACTACAGCTTATTGCACCAGCAGCATCTGCTCTTATATAACTATCATTAGCTTACAGCTTTAAGTGTTTAAGGTATGTGCTAACTAAAAATAAAGACAAGATGATAGTTTATTAAATTTTAATGAAATTTGCAGATTGTTTCGGTGAAGTTTAATAAACTCCTTGCTATCTAAAATATAACAGGACACCGGAGTAAATTCTCGAGCATCTCACACTTCTGATAATCAGCTGTCTGCTTGATGTTTATTCAGCTGTGTAAAAACTATAACTTTAATCTCAGCCAAACCGATTTACTCAGGAACAAATAAAACACTGAAAAAAGCCAAACAATAACATTTTTAAGTTATCTAAGTGACTTATATATCATGTTTAACCTGAGTAGCTAAAGACCGCGGGGGGTTCACTGTTCTCACGGCTCTAGTGAGCCTAGCCCCCGGCTAGCTATCGAGCTAGTGGGTAACAGACGTCTCCGAAAACGTCGGAGCGCTTTTGAAAATATGTGGTGTCTTGATAAACTGAGCAGATATTTGAGGTTTACACAGCTACATTCTCGCCTGAAAATATGTTAAACGTTTATTTTGTGACCCAGAAAGAATAATAAGAGTAATATTAAAACTAACTAGCTGCCGCCATTGTTGTAAACTGAGCTGGGCTGCGCTATGAATTCTGGGACACAGCTTCTTCTTCTTCGGGGTTTAATGGCAGCTGGCATCCTTGTACATGCAGTGCTGCCATCTTCTGTTTCAGTCCGTTATTACACTCTTAAATCCTACTACTTATTCCTGCGTCTTTTGTGATCTTACAAAGCTTCAAACGACGCGTCGACTATTAAATCAGTCGTCGACGATTTTGATAGTCGACTAATCGTAGCAGCCCTAAACTGAAGTGGATGGATTGGCCTGTAGATTCACTGATATCTGCACTTCTCAGTCAGGATCGGGATGTGCAGCTGCAGGAACAGTGAGTAGAGTCTAGTTTGTGTGGATTACTTTGATTTGGAAAGGCCACCACTTCAGTATTTTTCATTTCATATAAAAATAAGATAATGATGGTTTAAATAAAGTCCCTCTAAAGCCAGTTGTTGTACGAGCAGAAACTCGTCACAGCTCAGACTGACAATAGTTTTATTCATTTCTTTTCTTTGCAGGCATTTCTTCGACCATTCAGGGAGCACCACATCGATCCGACTGCCATCACTCGCCACGACTTCATCGAAACCAATGGCGATAACTGCATGATCCCCATCCTACCGCTGGCTCACATGGCCTACAAGTTCCTCACTTACACACCAGGTAAATCACACATGTGCTTACACATAACCGACTGCAGTCACTGTCTGAGCTGTGCTCTTGTGGCGTCAGTTTCCTGTAAATATCTGCTAGCAGCTGTGGGCATATCTTAGTGATAAAGGTTGGTCAATAACGAGAACAGCAGTTCTGTAACCAGTCTGCACGAACGCCACCATCTATCAGAACTGGTGACCTGATGGTCAGTAGGGTCCTTAGAACATGGACGCTGCTGCTGATGGAGGACTTGATGGAGCACGCCATCCCCTAATCTAACTGGTGTTTAAATCAGTATGAATGTGATGGATAGGCAGAATCTTGGCACATGTAGTTTGCTAGGAGCTGCTTCTTTGCTCCATCATATCTTTGTGCTATCTCTGTAGTAGTAACGCCTGAAAACAACCAAGAAAAAAGACGAGTCTTTCTTCAGTAAAAAAGGTAAAACAGTGGAAAGTCATTTTAGCCCTTCTTTCAGATTGGATGAACCAAACATTCACCAACCAACCGACTGGCTGGGATTTGTTGATCTGATCAGGTGAAGGAAGCCCAGGATGGACACAGACAGCTGCTGTTTGGAAACCTCAGTGTGTCAGAGCCTTAAATATGTTTCTTTTGCTTCCTGTGTAGAAAAACAATCATCATTGCCATTCTTATTATCTCGAGAAGCTCGAGGGTGTAACATTGTAGAGGTTTGAGCTAACTTCCTACAATTAAACCTCAAACTGGCGATGAAAATGCAAGGACTTCAGAAGGTCAGCTACAGTGTCAAACAGTTTGTAGCTGTGCCTTAGTACTGCAAGGTGCCAGACTAATGGAAGTTAAGGAAAAGCATAGGGCAGGTGATCATGTGCTCTGACCTTACAGCTGCAGGGCAGGAGGTGGGAGGGACTGGAGGAGGAAGATCAGCAGGAGAAACTGAGCAAGCTGTTATTGAGGAGGTGACATCTCCACCTGTCATGTCTACACTACAAGTTGAGCTGAAAGGTCACTGATGGGAGGAGCGGAGGGGAGTTGACATCAGTTAGTTGGGTTAAAGGCTAGGTTAGCTACCGTGCTGTGAGGTTAAGCTGCTCCCAAGCATCGAGCACTGTGCATGTCTGATAAAGTGATGAACCGAGGTAGCTGGATAGGAAACGAAATAACAAAGTACCAGTGTAAAGTCTGCACTGTACTTCATTCATACATTCAGAGGAAAAGAAACGCATGCACGAAACAAGTCCGTTTCTATTTGTTCAATTCTATTTATACACATTTATTTATTTAGAAATAAAGTCGCCTGTTATTGTACAGTAGACCCTACAAAGAAAACCCAACAATCATATGTCCCCCTATGAGCAGCACTTTGGATACAGTGGGAAGGAAAAACTCCCTTTTAACAGGAAGAAACCTCCAGCAGAACCAGGCTCAGGGAGGGGCGGGGCCATCTCCTGTGATTGGTTGATGAGAGAGAAGGAAGACAGGATAAAGACATGCTGTGGAAGAGAGACAGAGGTTAATAACAGATATGATTCAATACAGAGAGGTCTGTTAATACATAGTGAGTGAAGAAGAAACACCCAGTGCATCATGGGAATCCCCGGCAGCCTACGTCTATTGCAGCATAACTAAGGGAGGATTCAGGGTCACCTGGTCCAGCCCTAACTATATGCTTTAGAAAAGACAACGATCGAGTTGTTACATTCGCATAAAACCCTAAATACTACTCTGCTGCTAGTACTGCTGCTAGTACTGCTGCTAGTACCGCTGCTAGTACCGCTGCTAGTACCGCTGCTAGTACTACTGCTAATACTGCTGCTAGTACCTCTGCTAGTACTACTGCTAGTACTGCTGCTAGTACCGCTGCTAGTACTACTGCTAATACTGCTGCTAGTACCGCTGCTAGTACTACTGCTAATACTGCTGCTAGTACCTCTGCTAGTACTACTGCTAGTACTGCTGCTAGTACCTCTGCTAGTACTACTGCTAGTACTGCTGCTAGTACCGCTGCTAGTACTGCTGCTAGTACCGCTGCTAGTACCGCTGCTAGTACTGCTGCTAGTACCGCTGCTAGTACCGCTGCTAGTACTACTGCTAATACTGCTGCTAGTACCGCTGCTAGTACTACTGCTAATACTGCTGCTAGTACTGCTGCTAGTACTACTGCTAGTACCGCTGCTAGTACTACTGCTAATACTGCTGCTAGTACTACTGCTAATACTGCTGCTAGTACTGCTGCTAGTACTACTGCTAGTACCGCTGCTAGTTCTACTGCTAATACTGCTGCTAGTACCGCTGCTAGTACTACTGCTAATACTGCTGCTAGTACCGCTGCTAGTACTACTGCTAATACTGCTGCTAGTACCGCTGCTAGTACTACTGCTAGTACCGCTGCTAGTACTACTGCTAATACTGCTGCTAGTACCGCTGCTAGTACTACTGCTAATACTGCTGCTAGTACTACTGCTAATACTGCTGCTAGTACTGCTGCTAGTACTACTGCTAGTACTACTGCTAATACTGCTGCTAGTACTGCTGCTAGTACTACTGCTAATACTGCTGCTAGTACCGCTGCTAGTACTACTGCTAATACTGCTGCTAATACTGCTGCTAGTACTACTGCTAATACTGCTGCTAGTACTACTGCTAATACTGCTGCTAGTACTACTGCTAATACTACTGCTAATACTGCTGCTAGTACCTCTGCTAGTACTACTGCTAATACTGCTGCTAGTACCGCTGCTAATACTGCTGCTACTACTACTGCTAATACTGCTGCTAGTACTACTGCTAGTACTACTGCTAGTACTACTGCTAATACTGCTGCTAGTACCGCTGCTAGTACTACTGCTAATACTGCTGCTAGTACTGCTGCTAGTACTACTGCTAATACTGCTGCTAGTACCGCTGCTAGTACTACTGCTAGTACTACTGCTAGTACCGCTGCTAATACCGCTGCTAGTACCGCTGCTAGTACTACTGCTAGTACTACTGCTAGTACCACTGCTAGTACTACTGCTAGTACTACTGCTAGTACTACTGCTAATACTGCTGCTAGTACCGCTGCTAGTACTACTGCTAATACTGCTGCTAGTACCACTGCTAGTACTACTGCTAATACTGCTGCTAGTACTACTGCTAATACTGCTGCTAGTACTGCTGCTAGTACTACTGCTAATACCGCTGCTAGTACTACTGCTAGTACTACTGCTAGTACCGCTGCTAATACTGCTGCTAGTACCGCTGCTAGTACTACTGCTAGTACTACTGCTAGTACTACTGCTAGTACCGCTGCTAGTACTACTGCTAGTACTACTGCTAGTACTACTGCTAATACTGCTGCTAGTACCGCTGCTAGTACTACTGCTAATACTGCTGCTAGTACCACTGCTAGTACTACTGCTAATACTGCTGCTAGTACTACTGCTAATACTGCTGCTAGTACTGCTGCTAGTACTACTACTCCTGCTTCTGGCTGTTACTTTTAGGGACCGCCACAGCACTACCATCTTCCTACCTCCTTCCTGTCACACCAACCCTCTGTATAGTCTCCTTCACTACATCCATGACTCTGTGCTCGTCTGCTCCTGCCTGGCAGCTCCATATTTAACATCATTTATCCAGTATAGGCCATATCCCTCCTGTGCACACGTGTTCAGTAGTTTTCCAGTTCTTTGTGGTTTCTTTGATTGGATGGTCTTTCTTAAACAGTCCTGTGTCATTGTTATTTCAGCAGGTGTTTGTGAGGGTCTGGTAAGTGTTGATGTGCAAAACATCTCTTTTTAAAAAGTCTCTATCAGAAGAAATAAATGCTTCTTCAACGAACATAATAGCATCATCGTACGAGTCTGAGAGGTTGTGGAATATGGAGCAGTTTAGCTTTCCTGACTTAGCTCTAAAACTAACCAGAAATGTCAAAGAAAGTAAAGGTTAAAAGTGTTATTGTGTTTGAACGGTGTATCTGTAAAAGATCATCATGCGTTTAAGGGGAGTCAGACTTTAACAAATCGTCTGAAACCAAAAGAAAGAAAATGTTAAAAGTTCAGCTGCTCGTCCACAGGAGGGATCCGTGAAGGAGGCGAGAGGGAGGAGAGATTAGAGCAACAGTGAGGTCCACTTGTAGGTGACATCCACACCTGTCATGTCACACACCGCAGGGAGTCAAGAGGTCACCAAACGGACGCGGTGACATCCACACCTGTCATGTCCGCGCCTTAAGAGGTCGCAGCTAAGCGTTCGAGGCAGAGGGCGAGAGCGTGTGGGGGCGGCGGAGGGTCGCGTAGCGGTGAGATGACATCTAAACCTGTCATGTCGAGCTCCTCGCAGCGTCGAGCGGTCACCAGACAAAGACGGAGACAGAGGTAGACGGGCAAATCTGAAAAGCGCGAGGTGACATCTCCAGCTGTCATGTCTGCACTTGAACTGGGGTCAAGAGATTGTAGTTTTCACCAAAGACGAGGGACGAGGGAGACGGACAGAGAGAGGACAGCTGTAAGTCACAGGAAGACCGAGAGCTATCAGCTGACCAACCAGACTCACACATGAAGGCTGTGCACGTCCTCATACTGTTCATGCATTCATTATCGTCAGACATGTTGTGCGCAGCTGCTTCTGTGTGAGTCCTGACATGTTTGTCAGCTGTCAGCTCAAATCAGCGTTTGCTCCGTAAACAGTTTCAGCTACCGGTGACAAAATGCTCGTTATAGGCGAGTGCGTGGCTGCGGTCAGGACGTCTGATTAACATTCAGCTGTGGTGTTATCAGCCCACCAGTGTCTGTTGTCTTTGGGTCAGAGTTCATCAAATGGACGCATGTCCAGCTGCAGTTAGTGCGGGACACCGGGATACCTTTCCACGATCGAGCGAGGCTGAGACAAACATCTTCCTTTGAGCCCCCCTCCAGTTAATCCAACTTTCTTTTGATCGGCTGCTCGTTGTAAAACAGTGATTGAGCGTCTGTGCTCACAGCGCCTGACCAGATTAAGAGTATCCAATCCTGCTGACATCACAGAGGGCCAAGAAAGGAAAAAAAGACATTGCTAACCCGTTTCTGTGATGTAGTGTTGTCACTCCGAGTCAGCATCAGATACTTTTAATTTCACTCTTTACTTCCAAAAGCTGCACTGAAAGCTGTTTTTTCCTTTGTAGCACCACAAAGAATAACTGAAACTCTTCAACATCATTTTGTAAATGCACGGCTCATTAACCCTTTAAGACCTACCATAGAACCAAGTCCGCCAGAGCTTATATTATATTTTTACCTGCTGTGGAGCCATTTTTGGGAGCATTTCAAGTTGCTATACATCAATACAACCATTATAGCCCAGATTTTAATAATATGTATGAATTAAGTGCATAGTAATTACATAAATTGCAAAAAAGTGCAATAAACTACAAAAAAATTGAAAATCGTTTTTGTTTTTTTAACATATATTTCTAGTTAGAGAAATTTAAGAGGCTTATCCCTCAAAACTCTAAATACAAAAAAGTTGCACAAAATAGTTTCCCACCACAGGAAATTTATTTTGAGTGTCTTCATAGTTTTATTTTTGAAATACACCAATTTTTATACACTGCAGGAAAAACGAAAATAAATATTATAATGCAAATTTGCAAAAAAGCAGCATATGCATCAAAATAAACTATTTCCAGCAGTGCAATATGAGTCCTAAGCATCCCAGAAACCACACAGAAAGTCATAAAGTCAAACATAACTTTTAAAAACACCAGTATAGGCTCATTGAGGCTTAATGGTAAAAAAAAACTACATTTCCGCGAAAATGACGTCACTTCCGGTTTCGGGCAGGTCATGGCGGACATGCGATAGTTCGCGCTGACGTCTATTCCAACGTAGGAAGTGTTACAAACAGCTGATCGGATCGGCAAAGCGTGTTTCTGGAATATTATGTTTGTGTTGCTGCAAGTGCTTTTTATGCAGTTTTTGCAAAGCTATATGTGGAAGGAAACTGTGACCGAGGACAAGCTGATGGCATAAGATGTAAGAACAACTCCTCCGGTTTCATATGCAAAAAAAAATTATTGCGCTAGCTCACGTGGTTGCAGAGCTACCGGGATTTAAAAATAGTTACGAAAAACAGAGCGTGCTGCTCTGACGGTTTTAAAGGGTTAAACGTTAAAATGCACATTTTTACAGTTCTCACTGAGAGATTCAGAGGTTTCCAGGAGTTTACTGGTCTGCTCCTGCACGTGGAGACACTGCAGAGCGTGATATTCAGAATCAAGATGGTCACTTGTCATATAACATCTCAGCTAATGTCGACTGTCTGAAGGTGACTCCGGTCCTGTTAGAGTTCAGGCTGAGAATGAATAAATGGGACTCTCATTCCCTGTAAAGCAGCAGGTTTCCTCTTACTTGGTGCAAAAACATCACACCAGAGATTTCTCAATAAAAGTGCTCTCTCATCCCATTGGTTGACAGCTTTCAGTGACCTTTTATTGTGTTTCACTGTGACTTTGTGTTACCTTCGTTCCCCAGCCTTCGTATGCAGAGCCAGCAGCGCTCGGGTCGCTCCCTGCATACCTGTGCAGGTGTGACGTGTATCCTGAGCCCGTTTCATGACTCATAGTTACGTTTAAACACCAGCAGGAAGTTAGGTGCTCAGTAAAGAACAGGAAACATGACCTCACTTCCTTCTCTGAGACTGTTTACTTCCTCAGCCCTGACCTAGTGCCTGCAGCGTGGCAGAATGTGTGCAGTCATTTGTTCGTCGTCTGATTGGAAACATCGTGCTAACCATCGCTAACATCTTCTTTAGATAAAGTTTCATCCTCTCCTTTCAGGCTCTTCATCACCTGCGAGGTTCAGCATCTCTGTGGGAGTGCTGCTCCTTCATTACTCTGAACACTTTGATCAATTATTCCATTAACATTCCCTCGTCTTGTTTCTGTGTCTGCTGTGTCACCTTTCAGAGGCCTTGCTGGAATCCTACCCCTGGGATTGCTACGTCTTCGCCCTGGCAGTTTTCGTCACGCTAACCAATCAGATTCACAAGTGGAGCCACTCCTACTTTGGCCTCCCGCGATGGGTCACGCTGCTCCAGGACTGGCATCTGGTGTTGCCACGGAAACACCACCGCATCCACCATGTGTCGCCGCACGAGACGTATTACTGCATTACCACCGGTATGATGCTGAGCTCCGTATCAGAGACGTGGCTGCAACTGTCTCGTGACAGGACGGTCACTCATGTCCGCTCAGATTCCAGAATAGGGATGCACCGATACCGATACTGGTATCGGTGCATCCCTATTCCAGACCCTTAATGAGGTTCTCGTAGTGTCGTGCAGGGGAGTCAGTGTCTCTATCAGGCTGTCAGTTATACGATGTGAGGCTGAGAGATTGTGGAGCAAGCATCAGTGTAAAAACGTCCTCCACTGTTGTTGGGACGTCCGGCCCCAGATTTCCTGTTATTCACAAACCTGCCGTCAGCGTGGGATACATGCTGAATGGACAGGAACACTTTGAGAGCTGGACTGTACAGTCGCCATATGTTTGCATGTCTGTGACATCGTCCGTGTGTGAGCGAGCTCGGCCTCCTCGTGCACCGAAGATCAAGTGACGCCAGACGACCAAACCCCTGAATAATGTCCTCCCTTTATTTTTACATCTGTCAGCAAACCCAAACCTTCCTCGTCGCCCTCGACTGTTCGTCAGTGCGATCGTCGTGGGCGGCCATTTTAGCTCGCCATCATTGAAGCTGCAGAATAATTTCCCGTGCAGCTCTCTGCAGATTGGGATGAAATGGCGGCTGTGTCTGTGTGATTCTTATAAATAACTAAAAGAAAGTGTTTGCGTGCGCGTGGCTCTGCAGAGACGAGGCCTCGCTCACAGATTCAGTATTCTGCCTGCATCTGGGTGAGAGGGGGAGAGAGGGGAGGATACTCGAGGGGGGATTCAGCTTGTACATCACCCTGCGCCCCAGTGGACGACAGATGTGAGTGTGTGAGTGTGGGTGAGCTGAGGGGGGTGGCAGACTTGTGTGTCTGTACACACACACTGCGTACATCTGCATACTCCAGCATCTGTGTGCTAGTCTCTTTGACCTTCTCTTTGGTTTCTAACCTGTGTGTGTGTGTGTGTGTGTGTGTGTGTGTGTGTGTGTGTGTGTGTGTGTGTGTGTGTGGTGGGGTAGAGGGGCCCACGGGGGACGGCGACGGCCCCCCGCTCCCCGAGCCCGGCTGCCTGGGCCTGGCTTGGATTCCGCTGGGGCTCGCCTAGTTGCCTTTGTGCTCGCCACCGGCTGACAATCCCCATGTATATTTAATGCTAACCTGCTGTCTGTTCTAACAAATAGGACTTCACAGGTGGGGGGGGGGGGGGTGAGGACAGGGGAGGAACGGGGGAGAGGGGGGGTAGGAGGCAGGGATTTGGAGGAATAAAAAAGGAGGAGTGTGTGGTGAAGGAAGACATCGAGCGAGAGACAGTGGAGAGTGAAATCAAACACAACCTCTGGCTGCTTTAACGTCTTCCAGCCGAGAGAAGGTCACCGCAGGGACGCGCGTGCACGCATCCCTGCAGCTGTTGCAAGAACCCTATGCAAACACATCACACAAGTGCAGCATAAGTACACAACGTCCGTGTGGGTCTTTGTGCGATTGACTTTTAGAGTTTAGATACGAGTTTGTGTCTTTGGCTGAAATGATGAAATGGATTTCATCTCAGATGTCACCGATGTGCACTCTGCATAGGCATGGACATTGTTTCACAGCAGTCACGTGTATCCACAGACTACTGTACAGTCATGCATTCATACTCCGTGTACTTTGGCCTGCATCCATCTGTAGCGTAATAGAAACATTCACAGCTGTTCAAATTCTGTAAACGGCACGAGAGTGACGACGCTGTGAGTGACGGCGCTGTGAGTGACGACGCTGTGAGTGACGGCGCTGTGAGTGACGACGCTGTGAGTGACGACGCTGTGAGTGACGACACTGAGTGACGGCGCTGTGAGTGACGGCGCTGTGAGTGACGGCGCTGTGAGTGACGACGCTGTGAGTGACGACGCTGTGAGTGACGGCGCTGTGAGTGACGGCGCTGTGAGTGACGGCGCTGTGAGTGACGACGCTGTGAGTGACGACGCTGTGAGTGACGACGCTGAGAGTGACGACGCTGTGAGTGACGGCGCTGTGAGTGACGGCGCTGTGAGTGACGACGCTGTGAGTGACGGCGCTGTGAGTGACGGCGCTGTGAGTGACGACGCTGTGAGTGACGACGCTGTGAGTGACGGCGCTGTGAGTGACGGCGCTGTGAGTGACGGCGCTGTGAGTGACGACGCTGTGAGTGACGACGCTGTGAGTGACGGCGCTGTGAGTGACGGCGCTGTGAGTGACGACGCTGAGAGTGACGACGCTGAGAGTGACGACGCTGTGAGTGACGACGCTGACGCTGTGAGTGACGACGCTGTCGCTGAGAGTGACGACGCTGAGTGACGGCGCTGTGAGTGACGGCGCTGTGAGTGACGGCGCTGTCAGTGACGGCGCTGTCAGTGACGGCGCTGTGAGTGACGACGCTGTGAGTGACGGCGCTGTGAGTGACGGCGCTGTGAGTGACGACGCTGTGAGTGACGACGCTGTGAGTGACGACGCTGTCGCTGTGACGACGCTGTCGCTGTGACGACGCTGTCGCTGAGAGTGACGACGCTGTCGCTGTGAGTGACGGCGCTGTGAGTGACGGCGCTGTGAGTGACGACGCTGTGAGTGACGACGCTGTCGCTGAGAGTGACGACGCTGTCGCTGAGAGTGACGGCGCTGTGAGTGACGACGCTGTGAGTGACGACGCTGTGAGTGACGACGCTGTGAGTGACGACGCTGTCGCTGAGAGTGACGACGCTGTGAGTGACGACGCTGTGAGTGACGACGCTGTGAGTGACGACGCTGTGAGTGACGACGCTGTGAGTGACGACGCTGAGAGTGACGACGCTGTCGCTGAGAGTGACGACGCTGTCGCTGAGAGTGACGACGCTGTCGCTGTGAGTGACGACGCTGAGAGTGACGACGCTGAGAGTGACGACGCTGTCGCTGAGAGTGACGACGCTGTCGCTGTGAGTGACGACGCTGTGAGTGACGACGCTGAGAGTGACGACGCTGTCGCTGAGAGTGACGACGCTGTCGCTGTGAGTGACGACGCTGAGAGTGACGACGCTGTGAGTGACGACGCTGTCGCTGTGAGTGACGACGCTGAGAGTGACGGCGCTGTGAGTGACGGCGCTGTGAGTGACGGCGCTGTCAGTGACGGCGCTGTCAGTGACGGCGCTGTGAGTGACGACGCTGTGAGTGACGGCGCTGTGAGTGACGGCGCTGTGAGTGACGACGCTGTGAGTGACGACGCTGTGAGTGACGGCGCTGTGAGTGACGACGCTGTCGCTGTGACGACGCTGTCGCTGAGAGTGACGACGCTGTCGCTGTGAGTGACGGCGCTGTGAGTGACGGCGCTGTGAGTGACGACGCTGTGAGTGACGACGCTGTCGCTGAGAGTGACGACGCTGTCGCTGAGAGTGACGGCGCTGTGAGTGACGACGCTGTGAGTGACGACGCTGTGAGTGACGACGCTGTGAGTGACGACGCTGTCGCTGAGAGTGACGGCGCTGTGAGTGACGACGCTGTGAGTGACGACGCTGTGAGTGACGACGCTGTGAGTGACGACGCTGAGAGTGACGACGCTGTCGCTGAGAGTGACGACGCTGTCGCTGAGAGTGACGACGCTGAGAGTGACGACGCTGTCGCTGTGAGTGACGACGCTGAGAGTGACGACGCTGTGAGTGACGACGCTGTCGCTGTGAGTGACGACGCTGTCGCTGTGAGTGACGACGCTGTCGCTGTGAGTGACGACGCTGTGAGTGACGACGCTGTGAGTGACGACGCTGTCGCTGTGAGTGACGGCGCTGTGACTGACGACGCTGTGACTGAGAGTGACGACGCTGAGAGTGACGACGCTGAGAGTGACGACGCTGAGAGTGACGGCGCTGTCGCTGTGAGTGACGACGCTGTCGCTGTGAGTGACGACGCTGTCGCTGTGAGTGACGACGCTGAGAGTGACGACGCTGAGAGTGACGACGCTGAGAGTGACGGCGCTGTCACTGAGAGTGACGGCGCTGTCGCTGTGAGTGACGACGCTGTCGCTGTGAGTGACGACGCTGTCGCTGTGAGTGACGGCCCTGTGACTGACGGCGCTGTGAGTGACGACGCTGTAAGTGACGACGCTGAGAGTGACGACGCTGTCGCTGTGAGTGACGACGCTGTCGCTGTGAGTGACGGCCCTGTGACTGACGGCGCTGAGAGTGACGACGCTGTAAGTGACGACGCTGAGAGTGACGACGCTGAGAGTGACGACGCTGTGAGTGACGACGCTGTGAGTGACGACGCTGTAAGTGACGACGCTGAGAGTGACGACGCTGAGAGTGACGACGCTGTGAGTGACGACGCTGAGAGTGACGACGCTGTGAGTGACGACGCTGTCGCTGTGAGTGACGACGCTGTCGCTGTGAGTGACGACGCTGTCGCTGTGAGTGACGACGCTGTCGCTGTGAGTGACGACGCTGAGAGTGACGGCGCTGTCGCTGTGAGTGACGGCGCTGTGACTGACGGCGCTGTGAGTGACCGCGCTGTGACTGAGGGCGCTGAGAGTGACGACGCTGTGAGTGACGACGCTGTGAGTGACGACGCTGAGAGTGACGACGCTGTGAGTGACGACGCTGTGAGTGACGACGCTGTGAGTGACGACGCTGTGAGTGACGACGCTGTGAGGGAACATGTGTTTCCACGTGTTCCCACGTGTTCATAGGACTAAACATGTTCAAACCTTCAGCCCTGTAAATGTTGTCAGTGCATAATCAGATCAGAGGGGACAGGAAATGACACGTGGAGGAAAAAAGAAGGAAACAAAGAACCGGAAAAGACGATTTTCGTCATTAGGCTACTGCCACTAACTCAGTAGATCTTCAGACTTGACATCCACTCACCGGACACGTAATTAGGTAAATGTGCGTGACTCCACAAAGTGCTTTATACATCCCTCCTCTTTTGCCCTTGAAGCTGCCCTAATACTTCGTGTGGTAGATTCAACAAGGAGCAGGAAACGTTCCTCAGAGATGCTGCTGTGGTCGTATCTCCCTCAGGGTTCAACGTGTTGTGCGTTCAGCGATGCTCTTCTGCATATTTTGGTTGTAATCAGTGATTATTTGAGTTACTGCGGCCGTCCTGCCTCAGCTTGAAGCAGCCCGGCCACTCTCCACTGACCTCTGACCTCCAAAAGTAATTTTTTCCTAGAAATCTGCTGCTGTCTGGATGCTTTCACTGTTTCAGGGGATTCTCTGTAAACCCCAGAGATTGTTCTGTGGGAAAATCCCAGCAGATCAGCAGTGTGTGAAACAGAGGAGCACATCTGCTCACAGTCCCTTGGATCTCTCTTTCTTACAGTTTGAACTTGAGCATTTTGTCTTGGTCTAAAAGATGCTGCCGTGTGATTGGGTGATTAGAGATCTGTGTCAACAGACGAACAGGTGTACCTAACAAGGTGGTTGCTGAGTGCAGCTGTCAGTAACAGGAACTAGATTGGGTATTTGGGCTATTTTAAAGAAGAACGACCATCCACTCAGTTTTTGGACTGCGGGGTTCAGGACCTTTGCACGAGTTTTTCAGTCTGAGACGTGGCTCCTGGAGATGTCCTGAGTGGAGAACTTCTGGGGTGATCCTGATACCAGTAGTTAAAACCATTTAATGATCCACAGGGATGCAGACAGACAGGATAAAGACACTTACACATCGGCTGCTGCAGTCCAGACCTGCCATCTTATTTGCACGTAGCGGTCAACCCGGCCAGGAAGTGAACAGGCCCTAGACAAATGCATATCTGTGACACTGCTTGCATCACTTCCCTGTCCTGCTGCTGTTTGCTTTTATCATTTTACGTCTTGCACTGTAATTGTTTCCTCCCTCGTTTCTATCCTTCCCAGGTTGGTGCAACTATCCGCTGGACCAGCTGGGCTTTTGGAGATCCATGGAGAGATTAATCGAACAGCTGACCGGGCAGAAACCTCGATCGGACGACCTGGCGTGGGCAAAGAAAACTGACTGAAGAACAAATACACAAAGGGTTGAATGGAGGGATGGGCATGCAAAGGAAAATGTACACAAATAGGAATGAATGGGGGAAACAGACAAATGCATATAAATGTAACTCCTGTCTCTGTGCTTATCGCTTCTTTGCTGAAGAGCAAGAATCTGCAAACAAAACGACGGTTCACGTGATTCGTGTACACGCTGGAGTCTGTATTTTAACAAGCTTTGAACATAGACAGTGAGGTCATCAGTAGACGAGAAGAAGCCAATCATCTCGTGCGTTTGTAAGCCTGTGTGAGCGACGCGGCGTGCTGGTGTGTAGGAGGTTTCTGGAGGTTGGGCTCTCCAGGAGTGACACCACACTGCCTGTTGTAGGCACCACACGCACACGCGCGCGCATGCACACATGCACGCACACACTCACACACACACTCTCTCACACACACACACTCTCTCTCACACACACGCACGCACACACACACGTGTATTTATATCCTTGTGGGGACATCTCATTGACATAATGCTTTCCCTGGCCGCTTACCCTAACCATCAAAGATGAATGCCTGACCCTAAACCTAACCATAACCTAACCATAACCTAACCATAATCTAACCATAACCTAACCATAACCTAACCATAACCTAACCATAATCTAACCATAACCTAGTTGTAACCCTGACACTAAAACCACATTTTGAGTCTCTTTCACACTCGTGGGGTCGGGACTTTGGTCCCCACGAGGGCTGTCTGTCCCCACAAGTATAGTAAACTACCAATTTTTGGTCCCCATGAAGATGTTAATACCCGTCCGCACAGACACGCATTTGGAAGTCAGATGTTCGGCCGCTGTCTTCGATTGAGTATTTTATTGTTTTTATCGGGGTAATATTTTTGCACTTAGACGTAAAAGGCAGCGAGCGTTGCTCCCTGTCTCTGTACAGTTGTGGGGAAGCTCTGACAGTGCCGTCTCAGCGTTTGTTACTGCTTCTTTAACCCAGCGATGTTTCAAATATGAAGACTTGTTTGGAGTTTGAAATGAGTTCTTTGAAATCTTGGAACTTTAGCTTTGCTTTGTCAAATGAAATAATTCATCGTGGCGTCTGAAACAAATGAAACTGCAGCAGGTTGGTGTAGGATCAGCATGCACAGGAGACTCACCTTTGATCCTGGCTAATGAACACATCATGTGATCTGAGGATCATGTGATCAGCTATCATGTTAGTGTTCGTGCTACGCTAGGCTAAGAGAGTAGCTTCATATTTAGCATCTCACAAAATTAAACATTTTTCCCTGAAATGGGATTGTTTCCTTACAAACATGCAGATCAATCAAAAAGCTTCTTTCATGATGTTTCATGATGTTCTGCTTCCACGAAGCATTTGCTTTCTTCTATATTGTTAACTGGCTCTTTAGTCTTTGGACACGTTTCCAACCAGTCCTTGTGTCAGACCCTTTTCAGAGCCACTAAACACTTTCCTGTGAGTGACTCGATCAAAAGCCCCTAATTCCAAAGATAAGCCAGCGTTGTGTCCGCACATAACAGAAAACTGTCTTTGGGGACTTTATCACTGGAAAAAACACTTCCGATAAAACAGACCAACAAGGTGATTTCTGAAGTGTTTTAGCTGAAACCTGGCGTGGTGTGCAGCATGTCCTTAAAAACTGAGGCCCCTTAAAAAGTGAAGACGCGTCAGGCCGACATCTACTACAGATGAACATATCTGACAGTCGTGGAGGAAAAAGTCCAGAGCTGATACGTGACCGAACAGATGTGGCCCTTCGAGCCGGTTCTCACTCCCGAGGCGTAACATGCCGACGTTTTGTCACGTCCCGCGGCGTTCCTGAGGAACGGGAAAGGAGACCTTCGGCGTTCTTATGGTACGCGGTGGGTTATGGCCGAAATCCAGTGCAATGACGCTCCCGCGGTAATAGACGTTCCAGCCCTGTATTCCAGCCCTAAACCTAACCTTATCCCTAGCCCTTACCATAACCTTTTTCCTGACCTTATCCATGACTGTAATGATGTTAAATAGCGTGTTTCTAAGCGATTTGAAGAAAAAGAGCGAACATGTGTAGATAAAGTCCATACAGTTCTCATATTTCCTCATTTTTCCGAGGTCGTCATTTAGGAACGTGGTGGGTAGCCGAAAACGTAATATGTTGACGATTTGTCACCTAGCCTAAAATATTACGCTTTGGGAGTGAGAACGTGTTGGCCCTTCAGTTGATCCACTGTTAGCTGAAACCTGGCGTGGTGTGCAGCATGTCCTTAAAAAAGATCTCAGCGCTCTTAAAGCAGTTTGGGATCATTTTGGCAGAGACTGGTGAAAAAAGGAAAAGCCAGCATCCAAAGAGGAGCTTTGAATCTCCTTAAAGAAGCTTGGAGAACTATTCCTGCAGACTACGTAGAGAAACTACAGCTCACCTAAGAGACCAATAAAGTAAACTATCAAATATCGACCTATAAGTTGTACCAAGTCTCTTTGTTCCTTAAATACTATATTTATGTTTGCATGTTCCAGTAAACTGCTGCACCGACTTCCAGTTTTATTGTCAATCTCATATAAAGTATCAGAAGAATATAAAGCAGTGCTTTTGTCTCACCCACAGTCGTGTGAAATAATCTCTTTGGTCCATTTGAAGTGGCGTACACCAAAGCTGATCCTTTGTGGCCTCGATTTGCCTCCAGGCTGAACTCTTTCTGTGAGGAAGCTTGGGGCAGAACAACAATAAGTCCACCACGTGTTGTCAGGGCTGGACGGACGAGCTGCCCACGCGTCCAGTATGTGAACACGTAGACTTTCATGTTTTGTTCAGAACAGCGAGGTCACAGAGCCCCATCCTAACGATGTCGCTCACCGGGCCGTGCTGTTTCAGTGCTAGTTAACCATCTGGTCAACGGTAAACTGTTGCAGTCACTGATAAGCAGCTGGGAGCATTCAGACTTTTCATTTATTGCTGTGTTCACGTCTCAAATCCTCGCATTGAAAAGCAGAAATGTTGTGCGCGGTGGTGCATGTTGGGCTGCAAATATCACGTAAACGCACGAGGCAGCTGATGGGAAATGAAAACAACGGCTGTAGTCGTCTGCAAGTCCGTCAGTCCCCGCAGGTCGACAGTAACAGCACTTTATTGTTTTACCAAGTAAATGTGTAAAAACGTCCAAGTTCCCGTTCATCGTTACACACACACACACACAGGTCCTTTGTCACATTGTGTGTCGTTGTTTTCTCTGGCTTTATAATTTTCTATATTTTTATTAACGGAGCGACGCTTGTATTAAATTCTGCGGCTCCGCAGCTCAGCGCTCGCTGCTCATCTGCCTTAATGTTTTTATCTGCTCTTTGATTTAAATAAAGATTTATGAACTCCACCGGTCATTCGTTTTCATCTGAATAATGTTTGATGTGGAGAGCAGGTCATGAAACATGCAATATTATTGGTCAAAAAGAAAGATTTTAGCTTCAACGTTCAGAGGATCACGAGGGCAGTGTTTCCTGTTTTTGTTTTTTTTAATGGGGGGCTCGTGGAAAAACAGACAATTCCTCAGAAATAAAAAGCAAACAGAAGCACTTCCAAAAACTGCTCCGTGTGGCGGCAACATTGACACCAAAATGGCAAATAATGAGTTCATAAAAATGTCGCCTGGTTGCAAAAGTAAACGTTTCATTTTGCTGAGTGGTTGAAGTGAATCAAAGTGTCTCACATCCTTTCTTACACTTTATTGAACGAGTGAAGGAATTTCGTCAAAGGGAAGGAAAAAACTCAAAAAACAAAACGCCGAGCTAAATGGGAAAGATGTCTTTTAACCTTAAAATCTCACTACCATCGTATTTTTCAAAGTCGCTTGACTGTAATGCAGTTTTAGAAAAGAACATTTTTCGTATCTTTAGATTTAGAAGATTTGGAGATTCTCTTGATACGCACATTTAAAAGGTGGATAAAGGAATTTTAATTTGCCTTAAACATTTTTTCTTTGCTGCACAGTCAGAAATGTATTTCTGTTGCGGTACGCACACCACTGCTGAATCACCAGCGCCCTCTAGTGTCAGGTTGACCTCTCTGCTCGTCCCCCTGGTGTCCTGCTCACTTCCAGAAATGGATGGATAAACGGATGCCTCGTGGAGCCGGGAGCTCTGGTGTTTTGCTGTGACCTCACCATCCACAGCAAACAGCAGAGCCTCTGCAGCAGCTGATATGGAGCCTGCTGAGAGCCAGAGGCAGGCCCACAGCTGGAGAAGAAGGAAGGAAGAAACAAGGGAGGATGATCAGATGCATGTGATTTACTTTCAAGGCTACGAAACTATCATTAAACACGAATAAGATGTTTGTGCTTCGTGCTGGTGGCATAAGTACGCATGTTCACCTGAAGGTAATATTTGCATCGAGTCCTGAGAGAAAGAACGACACAATGTGCAGAACAAAAGAGCCTTGTGGAAGTGTCCCACAGGGGGTCCATGTCCCCCCAAATGATTCAATTCATTTTTTATTTTTATTTATTTTTTTGTCCCATTTGGCTCTTTTGCATCAGAATTATTGTCTGAAGGTGAAGAAAGATGCCCAACGGATTTACTTCACCAAATAGACCATCCCAGCCTTGCCGTGATGGTCTATTTGATTCACCTTTTATTGTTTATTTTATTTTATTTTCACTTGCTAAACACGGGACAGACTTGACTGGGGAAAAGAAAGAGGGAAATAAAAACAGCGGGGAAGAGGGACGGGGATAAAGGGCAAAAAACAAAAACCAACAAAACAAACAGACAAGAAATCCATCCATCAATCACCTGGATCACCTGTTGAGAAAAAAGAAAACAAGCAGAAGAAAACGAGAGTAATATAATAAACAACATCACGATGATCTGTGTGAATATAACAGTAAATACTAAATATTAAACATTATTGTGCAGCACGTAAGATCGACAGCACAGTGTGCTTTGAGGTAGGAGCCAAAAAGGGTGTAGTTTGTGTGTGAGCACCCGTGTGTACACCTGTGAGCATGGACGCGCTTGTTTTTAAAAGGTTCCTTCATGTAATGATCTGCTAGAGGGTGTGGGGGGGCCACAGCCCCGTCCTCCAGGGCATGAAGCAGGTATGGAGGAGATCAAGACTCCAGACATCTAGAGGGCCCCAGTGCACACTAACACTAATGATTCAATTCAATTTTTTTATATATATAGCACCAAATCACAAAACAGTCGCTTCAAGGCGCTTAATGATGCTCTAATGACACGAGCTGAGGTGTGAAAACAAGAAACTTGCAGAAGTCCAGATGCTTTTCTGTCTAAGCTCTTTACGATGACTGAGAACAACGTACAGAATATTTAAACATCATGAGCCGAGTGTTGGAGATTATCTGTAAATATCAGCGTGTGTCGGTGCAGCTGAGAACAAACGAATTGTTTCATTTATCGGATAAAAATGCTGACATGTCGATATCGTTCTTCCTGAGGACGCTACACACTGGAAATATTAACACAAAATGTCACTGAGTCTGTGGTTGAAGTCAGGGGATCAGTAACAACAACCCACGTCTACTTCCAGCCAACACCGCTGAGCGTGGACCGAAGGTGGACTGATTCAGTCTTTGCTGCTGTCGCAGTGTTTACATAATAATTCAGGGAAAATGTCACTAAATGTAACAAAAGTCCATTCATTAGAGCAACTGCTTATCAGGTTAAATCGCAGGGGGGTGGAGCCTAACCTGCCTGTGAT